>NW_009188142.1:0-43997 GCF_000690835.1 Fulmarus glacialis
TGCTGGCTGGGGTTAAACCACAACAACTATGCATTGCCCTGAGGTTGCGACAGTGCTACTTCAAGGTGATTTCTGCAAAGAGATGGCACAAGAGATGTTTTCTTTGTTCTCAGCATGCTCCACTAGGGACTGAAGGAACAACAGTGCTGAGATGATGGGTTTGACGTCTGCAGGGTCCTCAACCCGCTCCTGAATGAGTCAGGATGGGGAATCTCTCTTGTCACAGTGTACAAATGCAAAAGACATCCCTCCTTAGTATCTCCAAGGCTAACAGATAATCTGCCCTTTCGCTGTCACCCCACACCTGACACTGTCTGCATGCAGGCTGACTGAACACACCACCATTCACTTTCTGTGGCCTGTTTTTTAGTCTCTTTGCAGTCATCAGCAAATGGATAATGTGCATGACAGAGCAGCCCACACATCATTCTTACCATGCCTGGAAGAGGATGAATTCAGCCCCATCTCTCCAATCCCAAAATATTTTTCCTTACAGAAGCAAGCCCAGCTGTACTGCTTATGGGTAAGTCCTACACAAGAAGGTACAGGATAATTTTCTGCCATTATATACGTCACCTTTCAGGTGTTCATAACAACCTTGTAACAATTCAGCCTCTGCTGAAGCAGGAAAAGAGCACCTCAGCCTGGGTATCCTTAGTGCTCCTTGTTTAGTTTAGTACAATCTCAACAGTGTTTGCTTTCAAAGTTTATGAAATTACTACAAAGCTAAAATAAGGCTTAGAGCATTTTGTATCTGTATAACTCAAACCCAATTCTTAATATTGCAGTGCTTAGAAAACACACCAATTTGCATGAATTGCTTTTGGTATTTACAATTATTTTTTAAAAAGTCACACTTTCTCAAGGTTAAAAAACCCACAACCCATAAGGGCAGCTTTCAGAATTATTTTTTCACTGCCGTGTGGCTAATACACACCATGCTGAATTTTAAGGTCATGTATTTATTTGGAAGTGTAATTATGCAAATGCTATTTTCATCACTGTAAATATATTCTGGGACCAGGATTAAAATTCCTGGTACAAAGCTCCCCCTACGGAGCTGCAGAACTATCTGTATAGTTGCTCTTTACATATTTACAAATACATAGCCTTATGCATGTCTGTGTAGCTAAGTGAACAGATGAGATGGCCAGAGGGGAGAGAGAATGTCACACAGACTGGAAAGTTGTTGGTGTCCTCCCTTATTTTCAACCCCCTTGAACCTTGTAAAATTTTTTATCTGAAAGTTATCTCTCGGATTAGAATCGGCAAATATAGTTAAAATTATTTCCTAGTTGTAGTAACAGAACCTTGAAATAGAATTTCAGGTACCTGCATCTTTTTCTTGGAAATAAATAGATACAAATCAGGTTTCACTAATCCTAGATTGTAATATGCCCTAACTCACACCCTTATGTCAACATAACTACCAAGCTATAAGCCTGTAATTTTTGTGGATGGCTGATTTTCTTCCGTTCTCCATTTTCTCCCCACCAATGGACCTCACAACACATTCTTTTTTCTGGCCAAGCGTGCTCAGAGGCGACTAATTGTTGAGCAAGTTGCTCAGGTGGAAGGGAAGTTTGGGGGCTATACAAAGCTCTGTATCTTGGTTAAGGCAGTGGTGAAGGCAGTCAGCAGTTACCTTTGGCCTCTGTGAGCTCAGCACTTTCCAGCTATTCATCTTCACTTCCCTAAAGAGCTCTATAAAAGTTAACAGCACAAACAATATGCTAGAGATTAGCGCAACTCATACAAATACATAGCAACCGACTGGCAGCGTAATGACTTTTCTCTCCTAGAGCAGGGTCTATGGCAGAAGAAGCCTTCACAGACCTTTGCATAAATCGTCCTTAAAAAGACAGGAGAGATCATTGTCATTATTGTCAGTGCACAAAAGTTAACAACAGCCAGGTCACCAATTATTTGTGATGCTGGAAAAATCATTGCGAACAGCATTCGTGTTTCAATTTCTTCCTTGGGACAGACTTGCTCTTCTCAGCAGTTTCCATCGAGGAACATTATTATAAACAACTGTCCTATTTTTATGCAAATTCATGTTTTACAGGAGATAAAACAATAATGATAAATTCTTCCCATTTCCTAACACTAGATGAGAAAAACTCCACTCCATAAAGAACCAAAATTGTAATATCAGAGTGTCATTCTTAACGGGGGTGAAATATATTCCCTTATTAGCAGGAACAGAACATCATTTGTTCTTGTAACATGATTTGCTTGTCTGGAAAGAAAAATCCCAGTTAATCATTTTATTTTATTATATTTTTTCCAATGAGTGAAATTTACACAAATGAAAATAACTAGAGATTCATCATGGGTTGACAATACTTTCAGATTAATAACGGGTGGTGTCGCATCTCCTCTAAATTACTAACTACCTTGACAGATGGCTAATAAACATTGCAGCCCAGTGCAGCAGCCTCCTACACATTACATTGTCCCCTGGGTGTTAAATGACACAAGATGTGCAGATTAGGAATGTTTCTCATTTGCATAAATTAAGCCCCGGCTCTGCCTTACCTTGTCTCCTTGTCCTTGGGCACCGCAGGTGACCCATAGCCAAAAGCCTGCTTGTCCACTGAAGAGGGCACCGCCTCGGCCATGCCCGGGAGGCCAAGGGCGCTCCGTGCTTTCGCATCCACAAACACAGGCGGTCCCGGCTCCTTTTTGAAGGACTGGCGGCTGGGGGAAGACCTGTCAGGCTGGATGCTGTGGGGGGGAATGTGAGCGCTATGGTGAGGATGAATATCGATCATTCTCATGTCAGCCACCCTGTGGGGTGAGGCGGGAGGCGTTTTAGAGCCGAGAGTGGGCAAGTGGCTCTCCGGGTACTTTCGTGACTTTTGTCTGTACAAGGACTGCTCCAGCATTTCAGGCTGCATAGAGGGGTTGCAGTAAGTGCTTGATGACCTCATGGCACTGCGATGGTAGGCTACAATGTGATCGGGGACATCGAGGGGGTGTCCGGAGTGGGGTGCAGCCACACTCATCCTCCCCTCATGAAACAAGTAGGGGTCACCGTACAGACCTTCATTTCGGATCAGGGCAAGGTTTTTGTTACTCATGTCCTCATCTGGCTTCACGTCCCGTCTCTCCAAAATGGCGCTTGGGCTGGGCGATATCGAGCGCGAGGCTGGCACGCTGGAGAGCCGGTCCCTGGGGATGGTGGCATTGCCTGGCACACCCATGGGCCGGCCCCCCCCGTAGGGAATCCTGGACGGAGAGGGAGGCATGGAGTGGGGCACCGGGGTGGAGGGCGGAGAGCTGGGCATTGCGTGCGGAGGGTGCGTGGCAGATCCGGGGCGGGAAGCACTTGGGCCATCTCGGCCCGTATAAGTAATTTCCCTCTGCATCTGGAAAGAAAAGGAAAAACATGTAAGATATAAACTTACTGAATGAGCAAAACATGATGTGGGTTGTGATGACCTTGACATCTACAGAAAAAAAAGGGAAAAAACCTAAACGCTCAAGACCAAATAATTTGTCATCTGCATAAATAAAACACTTTGGGACCTCATTGCCTAAAGAAAATAACACCTATAAACAGCAATAAAATGGGCTTCATGTTAAAGGAATATGAGAGTTTTAAAAATGCTTTTACTTACACAAATACCTTCTTACCCTAAACTGATATGCACAGCTATGAAGCTGAAATTAGGGGTTTCAGTGCCAGGCGTTCTAAGTACATGTAGCCAGTGACAGACTTAAACAGTTTATTGATCAAACACACAGGCTAGAGTTCACGAATTCCAAACCAGGAAGAAAATGCTGATGCTCTGGCATCACAAACAGACCTGAAGTCCTTAGACAAGAAAAATAAATATTACAACTAATTGGCCACTTGCTTCAGTGCAGGATTTAGCCTTTTGCTAATAACTTGATGTGGTCTTTATTACACAAAGGATACACAGTGTGTAAGAGAACAACACATACATTTATTGACTGTAAGACACTCAAGTTGCACGAATACAGCCCCTATAAAACATGTGCTGTGGGTTTCCTTCATTGCAACCAAAGATAACAGAGCTTCAGACAGTTTGTGGCGGACTCAGAAAGTCACCAAATATTTTATCATAGCTTTGTAAGCAGCAGCAGAAACTGCCAGCAGTAAGGAATAAGCAAGGAAGGAAAAGAAAGGCAAAACTTCCATACCAACATATTAGCACTTTGTTAACTGAGGCCTTGGCAAAAAACTGCAATGAATACCTGGGCTTCAGAGTCTGTAGCATCTCACTCTGCCCAGCAATGGCCTCACTAGATAGTTGAACACTGTCAATGACAGACACAGGAGAAATTCTCCCTCTAGCAAGCGTCATGTGCCTGCTCTAGTACTGTTAGGGTAAGGTGGACAAACAGGAAGATGAAAAAGTCAGCTGGGTTCCACCAACTACGTAAGAAAAAAATCACAGCTTCTAAAATTTGTGTTGGCAACTTCAGCTTCCCTATTGTTTTCAAGGGACTGTAGAAAGCCGAGTGTCACCAAGCCCAGCTACATGTTCCTGAAGTTACCCAGCACATGCTAACGTGCAGTGGAAGTTGCTGATCTGAAATCTTCACCATTTTTCTCCCCCCTCACTCCTTGCTTTGACAGCATGACTGGATTCATTGCAGTTACAGTGATCCACGGCTGATGAAGCAAGAAATTATATTCTATTCCTGCCCCACTACAGGTTTTTCCACTGGTAAGGGAATTGCGATGGCAGTATATAAACAATAGCTGTTCTCATCACAGCAGGCTCTGCACTTGGAAATTACAAATGACATTCCCCAGGGCCAGAGATCAAAGTCTGGAGTATCAGGTGTCAGAAAGAAGAAAGAAGATAACCTGATTGTGGCAGCAGCAATAATAAATAAGTGTAACAGAACAAAGGAGCGCGCTGGGATGGGTCATAAATGAGCCAGACAAAAGTCATCCAACCAAAGGGGAACATGGGATAATTTTTTCATTTGCACAGAGAACTACTGTAGTCTGGAATTTAAAATAAAATATAACTAAACAGTATTAATAAAATTATCAGTGGCCATTCAACATAGTTTTCTATTGGCTTGAAGAAATGCTGGAACATACTGAGCTGTATTGTATGTTCAGACGCTGGACCTGGGCCAGCAGAACAAAAAGACTCCTACTGACTCTGAGCAGCTTTGGGATCATGCCTCCAGGGATAGGCAGCCATAGATGTTTTGCACTGAGAGAAGAGCCTGGAGAAAGAAAATCCTCCTTGGTTTCTACTGTACAAGCTATACCATGCCCTGTTTAGTTGCTTCAGCTAAAGCTACAACAGATGCAATAGTATCTGGCACAGAAACCATAGTCACTGGGATACGCTGGGTTGAAGTGTGAGGAAAATTCCAGTGTTACCTTGTAGAGAGAAGAAAATTTCCATGGGAAGCTTTGAAAGCAAGAGGTTTAATTTCCCCTAACTTCTGGACTTCATATCCCTATATATGCTCATTCGTTTCTCATAAGTCAAAGAAATCTGTCAAAGATAAAGTCCTATTTTCCACCTTAACGTGGAAATTGCCATACTTTAAGACGGAAATGAGGAGTTCAAATACGAGCTATTGCTCAAAATCCTGTGTCTGAGTACTGATGTATATAATGCTATTTACTTTTGCTTTAAAATAGCACTTGGAGTACACAGCCTGAATCAGACCCCATTGTGCTGAGCAGGGCCCAAACGCCTGGGCAGACAACCCCTTCCTGAACAGTTCGCTTTCTATTTTAAGCCATGACTCAGCCCCTGGGTGGAGTGTGCAGAAGGGGAGAGCGGTCGGAGCCACAGAGTGCAGGGTGCCCAGGGCAGGTGCACGGGGCCATGTGGGCTGGGCAGGGACATGAGCTGGTGACCGGGAGCCAGGCAGCCTTACTGGCTGGAGTACAGTGTCTTCTGCCACCCGGTCGATAATTTCTCTCTTTCCACTTTTCTCTGTTGTCTAAAATCTCCATATTCTTTGCTAATGGCAACTTCGAAAATGTGAATGATGATCTCTTCTTGCTTCTCATCTATACATCTCTTGTGTGATATTCAAGCCACACTGCTCCCTCTCATGTATATCCCACTTTCTGTGCCGTTCTTCTTCCTGCCCTCCACCACAAAACCCCCATGTTGCTCAACGAAAACACGTACTCTAATATGCAGGCTGTCTTGAGCCACATGGTCTTGGACTTCAACTGCATGACTCAGGGACAGAGAAAGAGGATATCGGGCTTATCTGAGCTTCTAAATACTAGGTGCTATCACAGCCAATTGCTTTGAGGGCAAAAGGAACATTTTTTAGTGCAAGCATAGGATCATGTGCTTTTCAACTGCAGCCATGTAATACGTTTGCCCGAGGGTGTGGTTTTCTTTAGCATATAGTTCTTCCTTGTTCTTACTGCCTGTAGACTTTACACCCTTGAAATAGAAACTTGTTTTGTCAATCCTTAGGTTAAAATATGGCAAACGGCTAGCAACAATTTCTGTATAAAACATTTGAGGGGAAAAGACATCACTGAGAATCTTTCACTTTCTGTAGTAAAAAAGATCACACCATGTTTAAACATCTCCTGTGGAAGTTTTTGGTCAGTCTAACAACACTTAAGTCTGTAAGACACAGATTTGGATTTTTTTTTTACAACAGAGCAATAGAGATACTGAAGAGTGTCTTGTTTCTATATACTAAAGAGTGAACATAATATAAAACCAGTTATGTTCTTTATTTCAAAACTCGTTGGCATACTCAGTAACTTGCTGTATTTTGAAAATGACTATATGCAGAAAGGTAGCAAACCAGCTATCCATCCACCCAAATGGATGATCTTACAAAGAATCTTGCTCCTGGTAGCTCACATAAAGGGCAGGCAGACCCAGCATCTCTGCATACAGCAGAACACAAAGCTTGTGGCGGCTCCTGGCCTCTCGAATAGCATGGCTCCCCTCAAAGGACAGAGTTGTGGTATCATAAGCCTTATGGATAGCAAAGAGCAAGCTGCTATTCAGTGGTTCAACAGTTGGTGATTTCTGCAGTTCAATCCAGTCTGTCTTGTCATCCATCATCAGGACTAATACAACACTATGCTGATCTTTATTCTAAATTTGTTACAGCTGTCCTATCTTATAGGTCACTCTTGTGGTCTGTCCCCACATGGGCATCTCACAGTGAAGAAACCATCCTTACTTCTGTCTCTCCAGTTGCCTTCAACACATCATTTGCACCCGTGGCACACACCAGACAGGGCATGCAGAGCCGTGCCTGCACGCACACCAGGGCAATGCCAGCTAGCACTAAGCCCTAAGCCTACCACTGATTCACCGGCACCACACCAACCCTTCACCTCACCACACAGCTGGATACCAGAGGTACAGCCTGACTCACGCCATTATCTGCTAACATCTCATAGCAAAACATGGGCAAAGGGAAAAGTAGGCCAGAATTTCTGACCTGGCAGCCCTTCCCATTGCTCTCCCAGGCCTCGTCTATGTCAATACAGAACACAGCAACTGGCTTTGCCCCAAGGATTTCAGCCTGCCAAAATACCTACATGGAGCATGCTTCCTAGATAGAGCTCATCCATGCACCCTCTCGGAGACACCCCAGAGTTCCCAGCAGACTCCATTAATCACCTCTCAGGCACGCAAAGCTATTACTTTTCTTACTCTCCCGTTGACACCCTGCATTTCCCTGAGGAAACTGCACCTCTGCTCCTGAAGCTGGCTCACCCAACGGTAAACAGAGGACACCTGCAAAGGATTTTATCAACAGCTTGGAGAGTCTTTGATGAAAAAGCTACAGAAGTGCTAAGTACTGATACAATACTGATAAATTCATCTGTCTGTAAAGAGACCTTTTATGGAAATTGCTCACCAGAAGAAAATCCTCTAAAAAGTGAGGCAATCCTTCACTTTTTTAATCAGGAAACACTTAATTAAAGAACCCCAAATCCAACAACAATACTATCCATTAGTTTGTTCTTTCCTCATAAAAATAAATTGACAGGTTTACTGTACTAGTTGTCCAAAAACCTCAGTTTAATCAGTAGTTGCACTATATGATACCACTTCTGTCATGAATGATCTTTTATTCAGGTTGGGTTTGGACAGCTGAAAGCACAAATCCACTTCTGCAAAAAACCTGTCAGATACGATTTTAGTATTTCTAAAATAATATAGTTTACAATAAGAAATAGTGCACTTGAAAATTACAGAATTGGTAAACAATCTGAAAACGAAATTTTTAAAGTATCTGTGCCATGACTATCTATCTGAAGCCAAATCTTTATGCTACCAGACATCACTGAGAGGTTGTCACACTTGTCTGTTCTTGCCTTCTCATAGTATGCCTTTTAATTCCTATAAATATCCCCATTCTATTGGGTCATTACAGAAAAAAACCAGGCTGGCTGCAGCTGCGCATTCCTCCAGCTGCCCAATGCCATACTTGAAAACTGCAAACACATTAGCGTAATTTGTAGCTTTTTCTAGTCAGGAACTTTCCAATGAAAAATACTTTCAGCAGACAACGCTAATCCAAAAGTGCTGAAACATTTGGTAAAAACATCAGTAAAGACAAAAGGTGGGAAAAAAACACCCAGCAGATTTCAGTCAAACACTGACATTATTTCTTATCAGACATCCCTGGAGTGCTCTAGAGCTTTGGCTTTCCAGATTCATAGACCTGGGGCAACTTGGTCAGAGTCTGCCCTGGGGTAGGGACCCTAGCTCTTCCATGGTGTCTTCAGCAGAGCGGGTACTTGGTAGTTTTGGGGTGATCTTCTACACCAAGTAGTAAGACATGCTAGGGGTTTCAATGTCCATAGCTCCTCATCAGTGCTTCCAGACTAGAAGTTTATTTGGCAATTTTGGCTAAGAATGGGCCCCCTGATGCCCAAAAGAGACAGTTCAGACCATGAAACAGCTGACCTAGGCTAAGTTGGAGACCTGGCCTCAGCTGAGTCTGGCCCCACAGTACAAGGCTCTAGGAGCTGCCAGGGTTCACAATTGTTTTTCATTATGGGAACCACATGCTGGTAAAATAAAACTGATTTCAAATGTTCAAACTTCCCATGAATGGGGAACTCCAAGACCCAGCTAGCTGTTCTTAACATGTCCCACATATTTCCATTGTTTTTTCCTGGATAATTTTCCAGACAAGGAGTTGCAGAACCCCCTGAGAAATCTCAGCCTTTACTATAATTAACTTCCCATTCTTAGCATGCATCTAGGTTTCAGTTCTTTAGCTCCTTTTGCACAGTTTTGGTATATGCCCAGCTGTAAAATCTCTGTATTACAGTGAAAGAAGAGTTGAGCTAAAAACTCAGAACATCTATGAAACTGTAATTTTCTTGTTCGAGTGACTGATTACACCAGAACAAAATACTTAATTGGACATATATGGATATGGCAAGAGAATCACTGGGGTTTTCTTCTTCCATTTATGCTCTTAATTCTACGGTTTTTCTTTTCCTTGATCAACAACGCTGCAATCAGCCAATATAAGATGTTTCTTAGGATGAGCCTGTGATGGTAAGTCCAGTTTCTATGTTCACAGACTTTTTTTTGTCAGGCTCAGCTGGCTAGAAGCTGACATGAACAAAACAGGAGAACCAGAAGATGATGTTCGCTATCCTAGGAGGTGGAATTTAGAGCACATAAACACGACCCTCCAGAAAGGAGGCATCCTGAGTGAACCTTAATTAGGTGTCGTAACCATACTACTCAATATCACTGCATCATCCAGTCTCCATATCTTTCTGCCAGTTTTACAGGTGTACACAAAGGTTATGGCATAAGCACTATTTCATCCTCAAGAGGAGAATTTTTAGGATACCATATTGTAACGGCCCATACACTGGCTTGAAGGTCAGCCACAGCATCACTTCCCTTTCCATGCCACAGAGCATCAAACACATTCTTAACATTACTGTCCCTTATTTTATACTTATATCTTTAATGCACACTTGTGCATGAACCCAGTCCCTACAGCGATCCAAATGTTTTACTTCAAGGTATTTTACATGTCTCAGTATGTCCTTTTATATCCCTGACTACATATAAACTTAATTCATACCATATTCTAAAGCTCCCATGGGGAAAACAAAGAATACCTAGTTCACTTTTTACTGAATGTAAAACAGATCCATAACATTCTAAGCTAACCACAAAACAAATTTAATGGTAATATCAAAAATAATGTTTGATTGCTTCACCTTGCCTTTAAGTCAATGTGCTTGCTGAAGATGGATCATGCAAACAAGCAGAGAGGACAGTTTCAGACCAAATCCTACACAGTCTCTCTTTCAGGCATAATTTCTTTAGCTATCCCAATGCTACTCTGAGAATTTGTTTCTACAATTAAAAACAGTAGCACTCTTATCACACTCTAGGACAACATTGTTACCTGTGGGCAAACAAAACAGTCTTTGGTAAGATTTTTGCTCTGGAATAATTAAAGCCACTTACTGTTACTTAAGGAAATCACCTGTATGGCTACAGCAGTGAGATGAACATTTGGTTCCACTTCTTCTAATAAAGCACTTTTTGTTTTCAGCCTTGAATCTAAATCCTCAGTCTACGGTGTAATATTTTGTATATCCATGCCTTCTGGGAAAAGGTTTGGAAAGAGTAAAAATGTTCCTTGTTCCCTCTGCTCACAACAAGGCCAGGCCATCTTGCTTTACCCGGTCATGTAAGTAACGCTGCTTCAATAGACTGAAGTACTGTTCCACATGACAAGCCTGCAATTTCTCCTCCCCTTCAAAATTAGTCACTAAATAACCTCCTTGGCATGTCACCCAGTCACAAACTGTGCAACACTATGTGATTCAATCGCTCAACCATTTTTTAATGTGTGCCTGTAAGATGTATAGAAAGAGACTAACATTATGGAATGAAGCACAAGAGAGACTCACAAAGGGGAAAGCCATAAATAAAATAGTGAGTAACCTCCGTTTAGGTAAGGAGTGCATTTCAAAGCCAACAATATGAAACACACACATATTAATTCCCCGACAGGTGAAGACCTCCAATTATTTAGCAAACCCAGTACATACAATTCCAGAAAAAAATACAGCAGTTATAAACCTTGGAAGCTTTTCACATACTCAGATTGGTAGTGACATTTGGCAGAAGGAAGCGCAAGCCCCTCCCGTGGAGGAAGCTGTCTACTCATTAACCAGGCACCTGAGCTGCTTGGCTAACCCGAACTTTGGGGCCCCTATAAATCAATCTCATTGTTATCTTTGCAGCACACCACACTAGCCATTATGATTAGTTTTTTTTTTTTAAAAAGGGCACAATAGAGAAGGCAAATGTAAAAAAAAATTTAGAACAGAAAGGATGCTTCCCTCCCTTCCATCCCCTCACCCCAAAAGACCATAGAATATAGAAAATGACTTCTGAAAAATACAGTCTAAAAGAGATGGCTCTTAAATATCATAGGGAAAAATATCATGACATGAGCACTTCCCAGTCCTGCAGTTATATTCTGGTTTGGGGGGTTGGGTTTTTTGCTGTTGGTTTGGGGGGTTTTTTGCTTGGTTTTATGTAAGTAAAAAATTGCCTATATCATCATGACTGGCATTCAACAAATCCAAATACAAAAAATTTAAGCACATGACCATGAGCTGTAAAGAACCAGTTATAATGGGACCTTACTGGAGTAGCATTTCTGTTTCACAGTACTGCTCTCAGCCTCTCAGCCATTAGTGAGGAAGGCATCATTCATTTCTGCTACAAAAGGACAATCTGACAGAAAGCATTTAAGTAATGGGACAAATATCAGAGCAGATCTGGTAGCCAAAACTAAAAATCCAGGTGTTCTTCCCCTTACTACACCCAGCCCAACAGAAGAGAAGTCCTCCAGCTTTGTAGACAGCTGCTGTGTGTTCTGATTTGTAATGTACATTGTAAATTTGTATGCCATTATTGGTCTTGACCAGAACTTCACAAAATTTATATGTAGTGTAATATAATCAGCCTTTTCAGAAATGTAAAAAAAATTCATTTTGTCTTAAATGTTTAGTTTTCAGTTTCTCTGTAAAATATTTTAAAATATTATTTTTATTAAATATTTGCACTAGAACTATAATAAAGTATTATTACGGCACAGAAACAATGTTAAACCTATTTATTTTTATTTCAAATTTAATCAGTCAAGGCTTGTTTCTTGCAGTATAGGAGTAAAGCAGTATTTACCATTGAAGCATCTGGTTTATATTTGGCAGGTTTAACTAACGAGTCAGGCATCCCCTTTTAATGAATGGATGTATATACTTGACCTAGTTAAAAAGCTGCTTAGGTCTGCTGACCAGCTAGACTCAGAAACATCAAGAGTGAAAAATACAAGCAAATTATCCTAGTACACTTTTATGTCACGCATGCTTTCCAACAGTTGCAGAGCATATTCTTCCATCCACGTTCTTCCTTACAGGCTAACAAACCTGCAGTGAGAAATCACATTATTATGCTAATATGCAGGATAAAAAAGACCACTATATTTCACTGCAGTTTCTCTGCAATGAATTGCAAGCTAGTAGGATGCACATTTTCAGTAATAGGACTCCAGCATGATGAAGTATATCCCAGAACATCAGACATACTATAACTAGTCCTCCATACCTCTGGCACTATATGCAAGAGCCTTCAAGTATGTCTGATGCATACAAAAAGTTTTTCGTGAGAGGAATGAATCTTCTTTTAATTTTAAAATACATCAGGCACAACATCATAAATATGGCACAGATATATCATTACCAAGGCTGTAATTTAATTTGTAGGTTCTACAATGCATACAAACCACTCAAGCATCACTTTCCATTTCAATTACTTTATCAGAGCCCTCAAGCCTTGTCTAATTTGCCATGTATTATCCCATGTTTAATTACTTGCCATATATTTGTTTATAACACATTGTACAGAACAAGAGTTCCTTTTCAGTTTAACCCCCTGTATAAACAAAGGGTATGCCCCTACGAGCTGCAACACCCTATGCTTCACTGAGATCAAGCCTGGAAGTTTATTACTTTAAAATCGATGTTAATGTCTATGTTAATGATAGGCCCAAGTTACCACTGAGCTAAATCACCAGTCACCCTACTTTCTTCCACGTCATTAACAACGTTGGTCCATTGGACCCTTCCATCAATTTGCCCATCACATTAATTTTCTGTTTGCTTCCCTCATTTTTAAGTGGAAAAAATGTTAGATACACTATTATAAAGCCAGAGAATATTCTGAAGTCTACTGTGGGGTATACACATGTGCCATAGACATAACTTACTGCTTGACTGCTGATCAAAGTTCTTTCTGTTTCTGGTAACAGCTCTTTTGGTGCCTATTCCTTTAATAATACTTTAATGGATGGAAATAATTAAGCAGTTAATGCCTTGTACTGCTTTAAACAACCACTTCCTTGACAGAAAACAGGGAAGCACTTACAGGCTGGATTGCTTGTCACTAATTCAGGACTTGGTTTCGTTCTCAGCACTCCGGAGCGAAGCTTGTGATGGAGTCAATGGGGTTTTGCTTAAATGCAACAAGTTAGTTCAGTCCAGCAGAATCCACATGGGAAGAGAGTTTGCTGATGATGGCTTTTACAGCTGTATTATTATTAAAGAAGCATTATCTTCTCTTGGTTTTTTTGGGTTGCGTTTGGGTTTTTTGGGGGTGGGGTTTTTGCTAAGGAAAGTCTCATGCCACCTCACCAGTCCTATAGCCCACCCAGCTTCTTATTCTGATCCAAGAAACCAACAGTGTAGGAGGACAAAGACCTATGTATGGAGCTGTCTGCAGGATCTCCTAAATCTGCAGCCTCTGATACACAAGACTCTTGAAGGCAGCTGGAGAACCACCATCAGCATCTTTCTTCCCTCTGCTTAGGCAAGCACCATGACAGAAACCTCTGTGTGATTATCCACTTTCTGCAATGAAAGGAGAGAGATCGACCCCTAGCTTTGCCTCCAAACATTCAGCAGAGGAAGAAAAAAGTGGTCATATCCAACCCTGATCTCAGTCTCAGCTGCTTCCCCATGGCAAAAATGGGGGAGCAGAACACAGACCCCCAAGTTGCTGTCCTTCACAAAGGCACCGAGGTGACACACACCCCGGCACCCAGCCAGGCTGTGCTGGTGCCACCCTGCACTCCACACTGCTCTCCATGACCCTGAATAACTCTTTCAAATTGGCCTCAACTTTCCCACATCAGCTCTCCAGCCCACTGCCCATATTTATATCTACAAGGATGTGTGTAGTGTTTCCTTGAAGACTGAAAATCCTACAGAAGCTCTTTGAATTTGAGAGGCCAAGGTAAACAAACAGGGAGTGAACAAAACAGTTCTGGCTGGATTTGAGATTATGTACAGACTACACTACCTTCTCCTAAACATACATATTGTTTGTTATTCCTTCTCTTTACTGATTCTAAAGGCATGCAGTGAAACAGATATGTCTTGGGGTAGACACAAGTACCATAAAGTTCTCTTATATCTATTCCAAAGTCCCTAGTTCTTAAAAAAAATGCAAACAAACAAACAAAAAGCCCTCCCACACCACAGAGCACATAACTAATAGCTAGAATGAACCACTATAAAGCAGACAGGCAGCTCTACAGCTTCACTGCTGGCAAAGCAGCACACTCGGTAGAACAGCTGGTGCTTGCAGCGTGGAGCAACCTGTACATGAAGCCTTTGAACCAGCACACAAGTGAGCATCTGAGCTCCAAGAGAACAGTGCTTCACTGTAACATGTATATTAACATTACATATACATACATATATGTTTTGCATACTATTTTTGGCCTATCCTTTGGTGATGGCAGATCAACGTAATCAGGAATTTTAGATTTTCATGGATTTAAAAAATTAAAGGTAAGCAAGTAGAAGTGGGAAATCCTGTGCTGGAAACTCTATAAGGCTCTCAAAATTTATTTTAAGTTTACTAGAGCAAATATAGCCAACTCTCACTGGAGTCGCATGAAGAAGGTTCTGCAAAACTGAACTATTACGTCAGGTCTGCAGTCTGTCTCTCTACCCTGTAATTTAAACCTCATGCTTCCCCCTCATTTCTGTACTGATTTAAACAAAGACATTTTCCTAGCTATAGGAAAGTATCACAGTATGTATCGCAGACATACACGCATTAAGCACCTCTCAAAAGTTAAGACGGCACTATTAGTTGCTCTGTATTGAGGATTTGTCTCACCTAATGTTGCATTAAAAGACAGTCAGCCAGGGACCCTCCAGGGTCAGCTCATTCCCTCTGCCACTGGGTGGGACAAGCTGGCCTCTGGCGCTCCCCACCGCTTGTCCCTGACTGCAATGGGCGGCAATTTCTACCCTAAACTTATAACGATTAGACTTTTTTCCTAATTCTCTATAGTGAGCCTGCCCATATGTCTTTTCATTTAGCTCACTCTCTGCTCTGTTTTTCATCCTATTTTTTTTCCGTTTTTTTCTTCTTTGTAAGCCAAGCTGAGATACTATAACTAGAAGGGATAATGGCAGCTTCATTCCAGCTGCTGCTTGCTAGTCCATGCAATGGACTTTCTGTGATCCACCTTGGTGGATCCAACCTGGCCTGTGGTTCCCTTTTGATTGAGCTAAGAATTAAGTGTCTCTAGCCTGAAGCTGGTAATAAACATTATTTATTTACCAACAGACCAATATAGAAGCACCTCCACTTTTCATTCTCCTCTTCCCCTGTCCTACCATTAGCACGTTTACTTATGCCTAAACTTTTTAAAGTCTAAATGTAGCGGACTGAGTTTGTAGCATGAGATTTTTCCTGCTTTGTCCATACGTAATGCAGAAATATTAATAAAAAATAGCAAGAGTCATATGCTGCAAACATTTAACTAATACATAACTCATGACTTGGACTCAATGATCTTAAAGGTCTTTTCCTACCTAAATGATTCTATGATTCTATGACACTGGGAAGAGATAGAGTAGGTAAAAAAGAACTATATGGGAAAGTAATAGGGAATTCTGAGTGTAAAACTACAGAAGAAAGAGGGAAAAAGAGAAAACAAAAAGGAATGAGACAGAGTGAAGGACAGTAATAGGAGCTTGTAAAAGAGGCCAGAGATGAAAGAGGGTAATATTGGAGATGGAGTGTTGAGAACTGAATGGGGAAACAAGAAAGGGATAATAAATAACAAAGAAACAAAAATAGGAGACTTAAGCTAGGAGGCGAGAAAAAGAGGAGTTAGAGAGACTATAGCATATGAAGGAAAATTCAACAAAAAATTCAACGAAAGAATGAGAGTGAAAAACATGAACTAATGCAAATTTTCTTCAAGGCTAGAAGATTTTGCATTAGTTCTTGTCATTACAATGCTGTAGCCTAGCATAGCAGGCATGGGAGGGAGAGGGAGAGAGGAAGAAAGGAAGGAGAAGAGGGAAGAGAAAGAAGAAAATACATCCAACATAAACTTCTTTCATTTGGGTTAATATTCTGAGGTTTTGTGGGTTTTTTGGCAGCGGTGGTCAGAACATGAGGGTGCTTTTTAGGGAAGAAGTAAGCAGAGCACTCCAGGTAAATGCCAGCTGGAGGGACCCGTGAATGCTTGAGGACATGGGCAAAGAAGCTACGACCATCACTTGCCTTTGCAATCCACTCTCGTACTCAAGGCAAAGATATTTGAGATGCACTTTAAAGCTACAAATGGCTTTTGAAACCTAGCACTTAGTTCATCCATTCCCACTGAAGATGTTGATAAGGTTTAAAACAGCTTCACCTCCTTCAGACATCGCAGAAAATAACAGCTGTCTACAAGTCAGGCCTTAGTGCAGTCTCTCCAAGACTCGAAGTGCAGTGGGACTGAGTGCTGAGAGAGAACGCTGAGGTGGCTGTTGCCCTTTGTACACGTCTGGTCATTAGTGGGGGACAACAGAAATTCTGGTTTGATGAAATCACCACCAAGCTCTGACAAGTGGCGAGACATGTCATATGTGTGTGCATGCACATGCGCTTACTTCTCAGAAAACTTTCTCCCGTATCAATTCCATCGTGTTATCAACCCCCTGACCACACAGACTTATGACCCCAAGCACACCTGCGCATCAAGAGGTCTTTGGCCATCATAATGTCCAACGGCCCTTCCCATTCCTAGACTAAGACCACCTTTTATCAGGTGTAAAACAAGAATCCAACAGAAAGATAAGGAGAAATCAGTATTACGCTTCTTGCCATAAAATGTTGAGCTTACAACGTGCATCAGCTTAAATTTAGGTAGAGGAGCGGGCTCTATATTTGGACTACCCTGGTTACACCTGTACTGAACCTGTTGACACTCCCTAGTTGACATTGTCACAGATCAGCTGTCACTGAGACAACTTTGGCGACACACAGGGTGAACTCTGGAAGGGAAGGGAGCACAAGGCCATGTAGAGCCTGACCCAGAGCAGTCCCATGAGGGCTTCCAGTCTAGCCACGCTTTAGGCAATCTGAGCAAAATGATGCATGAGATGCAGCACGTTTTGCATTGGCCTGACTGAAAACACAGAGCCTCTATGTGGAGGTTTATTCCCCCAGCATCATTTCATTGTTTGAGCCATCTCCCTGCTACCGGTCTGCATTAATTTATTCCTGTTCGGCAACACAAACATCTAGAGCAGTGAACCTAGCAGGCACTCATTTCTGCATATTTACGAGTGTATTTCATTTCCTACAAACAAATGGAATCTGAGAGTTAAAAAAAAAAATTGTTAAAATTATCCAATTAAGCAGAGAGAAGTTAATAAATCTCTCATGCTTGATTTTCCTATGCTTCCTTAGTGTACTTTCCAGACAGAATAGCGTGGTGAGTACACTAAGAAATCTCTTGGCATTTCAGCCAAGATTTTTCAGGGTGTTATCACAAATGACAAAAATATAAACACACTGAAACATAACACATTTCAATCCTAAAAAGGTCGGATTTACATAATTACATCATTGGTTTGCCAATATCCACATTTATCTCATCAGTATAGCATGGCCCACCCATCCCATAAGCTATCAGACTGTTTGGACTGAACATATAAAAGCTGTTACTGATTTTTTTTTTTTTAAAGTTAACATTATGACACCCCTCATAACTAGTGCTGCATTCAAATCAACTGTTTCTTTTGCTTTCAAACCAACTGTTCGTTTCTTTTGCTTTTCCACAGCTGCTTTTTAGGTAGAATTTTCTGAGAACAAACAGGAGTCATGTAATTCATGAAGATGTAGCAAGCATTTCCTCTCCCCCCTCCCCATTCTCCTTGAAGAGATCAAGCACATCATGTACATAACATAGACAGCCACCACCAACACAGGGAGCCAAACCCTTCAGACCAGTCTCAATTTCAGCACTTCCTCAGGGCACCACTGAACTGATGGAGTCATCCCTTTTTTTTTCCAAAAAAGGAATAGTTTCAAACACGTACAGTTCTGGTACAGATCAGCATTTTTATTTGGTTTAAATATGCTGTATATCAGATTTCTGCTCTTTAAAAAAAGAAATACTGTTAGTAACTGCACTCATAAATCAAAATAAATGCATGGCTTTCTGACTCGCTGTATTAACGACTCAGCTCTTATTTTTGTTCCATATTTGTATCTCTTCTCACTGCACTGAGGCCAAATAAAACTGAACAAGTTGATATGGTTAAATGAACATAAAGGAAAGCATAACCCTTGGTCTCATCTGGCATTACCAAACAACTGAGTCAAAACACAATTTCTATTGCAGCTATATGGAATAGGTTAGGACGTAAATAATATAAAAATGTTATAAAACAGAGCTGATGGATAGTTAAAAGACCTAAGCAGCATATTTACACCTGTAGCCAGCTGTTTCTTCCAATATAAGGACATAGCAAATGAGAAGAAGTAAGTTGCTGCACTGAGTTTTGGAGTCAGCGCTATCCGCAGGAGAAATGGTCGTATATATACACCCGGATTTTACACTGTGTCTATTCTGCCCTTCATCTCACACCTGTAAGGCCCAGCAGTATTTGCAGTTGAAAACACATCTTTTGCAACATTAGAGGTGCTATCAGTGCCTCAATTAAGAGTCTTCTTAGATCACAAACTTCTTCCTATACTGTTTGAGCCCTACCTTCTCTTTTCATTTTACTTCCTTCTATCCAAAAAAATATACAAACTGGTCAGCATGCCTGAAGTAAACAACCTAAGGTCAAGCTATCTATAGTAAATATTAAGTGACTGAGGGACTAGCCCTTTACCCAACACACCCTTTTGGTCTTTTCACTTAGTCACATGGAGTTCTAATTTGCAATTGATGTAAGAAAGGCATATATTCACACAAAAAATAATTTCAGCATCACATCACTTCTCATGGAGTCCTGTTGCCTGCTGATATTTGCAACTGTCTTGCTTTTGCCAGCTGAGGCTTTTTTTAACCCCAGATCTTACATGTATCCAAGAAAAGATATTTTTACTGCTCATATTTTCAGAAGTCTGATTAGTTTTCCAGAGCCCTTATTAGAAAAAGTATGATCCGACATGGAGAAGAATCAAGGTCCTCAGATATGTAGCTGTGTTCTCTTAGACACCAGGTACTGATTAACTCCTCTTTGTTAAAAGCAAGATGGGGACAGAATTAATTCTCTTTAGTATTCATTAGACTTATCTCGAGGCAGGTAACTAATAATATACTGAAATGAAGACTCAGTGGAAAGCAGAGAATTTGGGTCATGGTCATGAAGTATCACCTTTTGGATTTGTGAAAAACTTGTTGGGAAAGCTAAGGTCCTGAACGACAAGCGAATGGCAGGTTTGCAGAAGAAGAAACATTGCTTCTAACTTTACTTGGGTTCTAGGAACCACGGTACCAAAACATCCACCTCCACAAAGTGATTTTTAACCCCTGTTCGAGTAACAGCTCATTCAGAAAGCTAACTGGAAGTCATAAAGCTTGGTTGGACTTTGCCTTACGGGACTCCAGCAATTCAGATAAGCTACTTGGTTTACAAAGGAGGTAAAGGAGGACCTCCCCTCCTAATAAAGGGAGGTCACAGCCATGAGCATTTTTATCATGTCAATGTGTTTAGGGAGCTCTGGCAACATCTGACTCTGCCAGCTACTTAGGAATTTCAAGTAAACAAACAGCCAAATTAGTGCAAATTGTTCTACTAAAAGCAAGGCCAGTGAAAAAAAAAAACAGAGTAAAACATCTAAAGAAGGAACAAGGAAACATTATGTAAAAAGAGGTGGAATAAGAAAAAAACCAGAAACTAATAGACAATAAAAATGGACTCAGATCCAATCCTTACGTTTTTATTCAGGGCAAGCTCCCAGTGCAGGAATGAAGGCAGTGAAAGTTTTGCCTGAGAACCCCAGACTTACGTGAGAGATAAGACTTCTAAATTCAATGAAGGGCTGAAGAGAACTTCACACAAGACGGATCATATGTTGTCATTAAGTAACTTCATCAGCTCCAGGGCAAGCTCTAAGCGAACTTTAACGTGAAAGGCAGGCTAGCTTGAATACAGGCCTGTTAGTGGGAAATAAAGAACTCGCTCCCTAAAAATTCCACTAAAACAAATGTATTGTGGTTACAAGTTGATCTGTTTCCACAGATGAAACTCTCTGGGAGCTTCCAGGTAACTGGTTTATGATACCTAACCTATGACACTCCTCTTAGAGTAACTGGAAGATTACTGCATGGGTGCGGCAAGCTCAAGTTCCTTGAACAGTTTAATATCAAGAACATGACACTTTCTTTCAATGGCCAGCTTGATATAAACTTAAAATCCATCCTCATTATTTTAAAATATATTAAAAAAAGGTATCCTTTTAAATGTTGGTATGGCAATAGGATCTACACAGTTATATTCCTCACAAATGATGTTTGCAAAATAAATATAATACACCAAAGCACATATTAAAAAATACGATGCAGTATCCATCCAACTATAACGCAGGATCTGTATCTTTAAAGAGACCAACTTTTTGCCAGATAACATTTGAAATGTATATATATTGTTTTATGTGTAGCTAAAATTAAAAAATGATTTTTCCCTTAAAATTCTGTCCACTTTCCCACTAACTTAGGCTTTACACATCAGTAGGTATTGTATATCAAAGGACATATGAATGAAAGAGAACAGGTACATTTACAGTCTTTCATCACAGTCTGATTTGATGCAGCTACTTCTCAGTGTCTGCAGCTCTGTAGTTGCGTAAATAATTGGCAACTACTGACAGCCCATTCAGAGCAGAAGTAGTAAAATCTGTACCAGTAAAAAAAAAAATCCAGAACATCAGAGACTTCTTTTATATATTTTGTTCAAACCTCAGCAAAATTTGTAATGGCAAGTTGGAAAATAGCTGTTTATGTTTAATATGTAGGTTTGAAACTAGACATAAAATCTGAGAGTAGAGTTTGGTGATTTAGAGAGGAATTAAACTTTGATTTTCTCATATGGCTCAAGGAAGAAGAAACAGTTTTCATTGTTCTGATTTAAATTTCCAGTTAATCAGAAAATACCTTTTAGTTTGGGGGAAAAAAAAAAAAGAAGAAAAGGAATTATATATTTTCATTATTTATAAGCATCATCTTACCTTACATCTCTTGGTGAGTTCTGTTTCTAGAAGACTTTGGCAGGTATTTTAATTCAGAATTAGTTTCAGCAATACATGCCATTACATCTTCTCTTTAAAATAAACTGCTTTTTCTCTTTTCCTCAGACAAAGTATGTGGGCTAAAAGAGCTGCAGCGTCTCTGTTCAAGCGATTTCATGGACACTCAGAGGCTTTCTTTCTACTGTATGAAAGTTAAATCTGAGTAAGGAAGGCATTTTTCCTGTCCCGGAAATCAGTATAACCAAAACCAACGCTGAGCTAATGAGAAATGTTTCTTCCATGTGTTCTGTTTGGCAGACACTGCAAGTCATATCAAGGAAACACGTGATGTTTATAAATACAATATGGCTCATGTTGTCATAACCTCTCAATGACAAAAAGAGCATTAGAAAAAGCAGACAGCAAAACAGCAGGAAAGATGAGATTTGTATCATTTGGAAGGTCTCTATCAGATAATAGAGGTATTAGCGTTTGCTTTTTCTTTTTTCCTTTTCTTCCCAAAAGAAAACAAAGTTTTACAGTAATAGGATCAGTAAGACAAACACATGGCAACTTATATAAATGCTGTCCTATAGGCATCCTAGCACTAAAATGCATTCATCCAATTTATTGCTTGAATTCTTTTCCAATAAATACTTTTGTCCTAAATACCTCTACGTAGTTCAAGGAGCTGTTGTTTTTTTTAGCCATAGTATGCAATGAACAAATGTAATTTTGGCAGCATTTGCAGCTTTTATGTTTATTGATGTTAAGATCACAAACAATCCAATGAAAAGAAGGTAAAAATCTCAAAGAAGCTGGATGTATGTTTACAGGTACCTTAAGAACACAGAATGATGATCCTGCTTTTACTATCTCTTTCCTGCAAACCAGCACTGTATTTCAGGCTCCTTGGATGCTTCAAATTCTTGGGGAGTTGTTTGAGGGTTTTTAGCACTTGTAGGGTTTTTTTAAGTTCATAAATCGCATCTAACTCCAGAGGGTTAAAATGTTAGCAACCTGCTAGTCAGGCACTTTCAGGGGAAAAATGAAAAGTTGCTGTTGCACAATTTCAATAATAAAAGCTATTCAGCACAACAGTTTACCCAACTTATCAAATATCTGTCTCATTTTACTGTACAACTCATTTTAACTCATCCCCTCTCATCTTGGCAGCCCAAACCTCCATCACTGCCAGGAACATCATCACCTTTTTGCCATTCTAACTCCCAGAAAATGTGGAGTTTCCAGGTACCCCCCACTCCCCCAACTCAGCTCTGACTCAACTTGCCCTAATTGTTCTTTCTTGGAGAAACAGCCTCTGAAAAAAAATCCAAAACACCTCAAAGTGTACCTCGATACAACAGCAACCACAACAAGCATTCTTTAGATATTCTGGCCTCACCCACCCAGCAAAGGTCTGGGATAAAGCGCTGACCTGCTAAGGTCTTATGCAAGTCAGGGAATTAAGCAAAAACATGGTGGGTCTAAGACATTTAAAAACAAAGTGTCACCCACAGACTTTACAGCAGGTGGTTGGGAAGAGAAAGATTGCCAAGCAAAATACCACTGGTTTGTTATGAAGTAAAAATTCCCTCCCGATTCTCAAAACTGGCAGACAGATGAAGCCCAAAACAAACCACTGCATAAACCAACATTATTAGTATCCAACTGTGCCACCAGAAACGCAGACAAGTTGCAATGACAGAAGGGGGAGATTATAATTTAGGATTCTTCCCCTTTTAGACACTCCGTAAAAGGAGGGGGTAGGGAATGAGGACACAAAATACGCTGTGCACATTTGGTGGGGGAATCACTTCCACTTGGAGTCACCAGGGGCTCACAGCAACAACCCAGGATAAGGAGCTTCTTCCAAAGAAATTCAATTCATTCAGCAACATACGAAAATCTGCCATCAGCTCTTTAGTGTCATCTCTTGATGTTGAATCTATACACCACCACTAAACGTGAGGAGAGGCAACCTGGACCGTACACCTAGTAAGTCTGAGAAAGTCTTTTCCTCTTCGAATCTATGCAAATTACAAATGTTAATTCTAACGGCACAGACCAGCATGGCTATGTACATGCATTTGCACTGGAATTTAAAACAATGCCAGAGAGAATAAAAAGATCACCTAAACATTTGGACACAAGACAGTATTTTGTCAAACAAAAGTATTGTTGCATAAAGAGCTAGAAAGTGCTTATAAACATTACAAGCTCAGGCTAAGGAATAAATGAATGAAATGCAGCAATGTGAAGATATATTTCTCCAAAGAAAACAGCTGCCACAGATTTTCAGCATACATTTTGGGAAAGGAATAATAAAAAAAGGAAGAGCGCAAACACAAATATTCAGCGAGACGGCATTATGTGGCTACCTCTTGCTTGAACAGCATTCAACATGGCAGACCTGTCAAACAAACCATGCTCTTCAAGATGTAAATGGTCACCGCACAGTATCAGTAAGCGAGTAAAGCACTCAAGGATTTCAGGAGAAACTATCCTTTAGAACTTGCTTAGACCCCAAGCAAAACCCCTTTTCTCAAACACAACCCATTCAGAAAAATGCATGAAACAGAAAGAAGACGGGGAAAATCAGAATTAATGGACATGAAAGCTGAGTGGTTTGATAGGAGATCTGAAACTCACAGATCCCACATTCCTCTCACACATTCTGAGTCTTCTTGTCCATATGGATAATACTTAATACTTCAAGTGTTACTGCCAATTCTTATACAGGTCTCACATCTGTTTGGTAGTTAAAACAGGTGTCCAAGCTGGCAGCTAACATTATTTTCTGAGATTATTTTGGGTCTGTTACATGGAAATGATTATAAATCACATGAATAGAAGCCTGAACATCATCAAACCCAGGGATAAATGTTCCAAAGGGACAAGAAGGCAAACAGTAGAAAAATCTGTAAAGGCAAAACTTTCCCAAACCTCAAAAAACCAAAGCTTTAACTCACATATGGCTGGAGATACAACCACACTCACACTATCGCCATGGAAAAATACACTTACGACGGCTAATTCATGATATTCTAAATACTGTTCTTTCAACCCGTCTGACAATAAGCTGCTTTTCTGTAGGTTTTTTGAAACAGTTAACCATGACACAGAGCACAGTGGTTACCAGAGTTACTCCCTACTTCCCACTGTAGTGAATTTAGCACTCATGTATCACATGAAATTGAAGAACATCAATTTACCCAATGCAAAGATGCATAACACAAAATGAGAGATGAGAAGCAAAGCTTTTTCCATAATCTTTTAAGTACCATGCAATACCAGTACATAAAATGTACATGTTTCTCACTTACTCCCCTGCACTTCCACCCCCTTTAATCTGGTTTGCTAAGGAAAGAGGGATAGATAATCCATCTGCTTATTGGTGGTTGTCACCCCTGACCTAATAACCTGTGAATCTTCAGGCAAATTTCAACCAGATTTAACCAAAGGGTAGAAAACATTAGACTACTATGTCCCTATAAATTTTGCCAAATTAGAGATTTGCGAGAAGATCCTACAGTACTTCTGCAGAATAGAGGAAAAGTTGCAGCGTGTGCTCCAGCTTTTTAGACTCTGGAGGATGAGGATCGGAGAGCACGTTATTAAATCCCTCTACTTTGGGAAAAGCCTTAGTTAGGAACTGAGCCTGCTGCACAAGGAAGAACCCAACCAGAAGACACACATCCTTAGACAAACAGGTTTCATTATTTCCGGAGCTCAAGAAATCGCTTGTTTCCATGCTCATAACTTTGAAGTGCAGAAGTTCACATAGATCAAAGGGAAGACTTTCTGCATGTTCTCCACAAAGCCCCTATGAACATCCTGGCTCTGACTTCACCTCTCAGACCAGAAAGACAAGAAATTTGCCAATGCAAAGGAAAAGCCAAATGAGAAAATAGCTGTTTTGTTGGATGCGCAGAATTTTGAAATGGCATCTTTGGCATTTCAGCAGAGCAAAATACAATATTCTACCATGAAACCACCACTTCTGCAAAGGTCATCACTGTGTCACCATTATTTTTGAGTTATGGCCAAAGAGAGGTAACTCAGCCATAACCAGGAAGTGTAAAGTGTGCATATCTGTTGTACAACACAGTCTTTTAAAATAAGCAATACAAATTATTACAGTTTTTGTACAGAAGCAGCACCTGTGTTTCAAAACAACTCTGTTAGGCTGTAAATGCCTGGAAGAGGGCCAAAGAAGTAATCTTACTTTTGAATATATGTAGCTAACACAGTAAGTAGTAGTAGTAGTAGTTAGAACAGTATAGCATAACTTTATAAAGCCACAGTGAAATTGTTACAGGAGTTAATGTCATAACGCACAATGATAGTAGCCTTTGAATACGAATGAGATGTATCGGATGCATCCAGTTAGTGCTACAGGAATACAACTAGAACTGAAGAATTTCAGGACCTTAAAGAAGACACCACAAACTATCACATCAGCCCTTTGAAGCATATCTATTTGCTCTCTCATGTTGTGTGTGCAGCAGTGTGAATAATCAAGTAATTAGATTTCTGACCTATCAAAAGGACCATTTTATAATTGAAGTACATAAATGAGACGTGGCTGAGAATAGTGCCTGTAAATAAACTATTGCAATCTTTCTAAAATAATGAGGCCCTAAACTGTTGAAACAGCAGAAGTACTTACATGAAATATTAATAATAAAGCAGTGCGACATGCTCAGAATTGATAATGAAACCAAGAAGCAAATGTACAATTAAGCAAATCACTACACAGGAAATTTTCTGCGCGGTTCAATCAGCTTTGGAGCACACATAAAAGCCACAAAGCAGGTGGGACAGTAGTGGCATTCCCTTCTGGCCCCATTGAGCTCATTTGGTTGTACCGTTTCCTGGGGACAGACCTAGGATGGGTGGGGAGGAGCTGAGGTTGTGTAATCTCACCACCACCACCACCTGCTGCAACGCTAGCTGGGGCTAACACGGTGGAAGAGGTGCTGCACAGCCACATCTCCTGCCCTCTCAGCATCAAGGCGGGAGATTACAGTCCAGCAAAAGACGGAGACAGTAAAAGACAGAAATTGAATACGTTTGAAATGCCTTTGCTATAGTTTCCCAATACAGAATGTTCACTTGAAAATGCAAATATACTAGTCCTTGTTCAGTACAGGTAGAAAATTTTAGAAAAAGACAAAACCATTTACACCACGACGGGTATTTATCAGAATTTCTTATTTGAAATGGTCATTTACAAAGTGTTTCAATAGACTTTAAGCTAGATACATCTGCTCAGCTACTGCAAACCAGTCCACGCTGAAGCCTTGCTGGAGTGAACTAACACCATGCTGTACTTCATTGTAAAGGGTTCGGAAACACGAAATAAGAAGTTATATGAACTCTGAGCACTGTCTGCATCCCGAAATAAGTAATTAACGGCTATGTTTTGGTTCACATGCTTTCATGCTAGTAAACAAGAACAAAAAAACAGTTAATGCTCAGGGCAAGTAATCAGAAAAAGCAAAGCAGTTAAGAAACATTACGGTAAGCATTATCAATTCCCTCTTCTGTATATGTGTCATACATATACCCTCAATTCTATGAATTGTTGTGTACATACTACAGTTAAGAATTTAAACATTTGACATAAAAGCTGGAGGAAAGAGAGTGTAAGTGCAGCACTAGTACTTACCCTTATATCTCCATTTACAGCTCTGGAAGTGTGATTAAATGCGTGTGCAGGATCTTTGTTGTAAACTTTAAGGAAAGATCGGTCTTGAATATTCCTGGAATCAAAAGAATCAGCAATGATAACAGATGAAAGTAGTTTTATTTACTTTGTTGCCCGAAAGTTTCAGGTAACAGACAAACATAGTAGGTCTGCAGTCGACCTATAAGAAAAACCTAAATGCCATAAATTAGACACACACAAACAAACAAAAGCCTACTTTGATTCTCTTTCCCATGGGAAGTATCATTCTTTTGCTACAACTCCACACCCATAAAAATTAGATAGTTTTAAGTTTCTTTCAAGATCCTGCCATAGAGTGAAATCACTTTGAAGACAATAGAGCTTCAACGTTTACACGGCACTCAAAAGGATTTAGTTAATATTTACATGTTTTATTGTGTACTCAGCCCACGTGAATTTTTGCTATTCTGAGAAGCAAGAATATCAAAAGAAAAGCAGTCTTTCTAACTGCAATTATTCTTGAGGCAATTCTAATTATCAGCTTGTTCACAAACCTGAAAAAAAATCCACAAAAGCTAAAAATTCAGTAGCAGATAAATCCTTCCTCTAAACTTTATCTATAATAAAGATAGGTTTTAAGGGAAACAATAGGAACTACAAAAACAAATAAACAAGCAAAAGTTTTGATGAAAGCTACCACAGAAATGGTTTAGATGGAAAACCCAAAGAGAATATTTTTGTTTAATAAGGACCCAACACATTGTCATTCATTAGTCCACTTTTAAAGTACTACATTTAGGAAAGAGTTAGATGACATTAGTTTTCTATTTTGTTTCAAAACCTACCTTCCAGTAATTTTATGGCTTAGACATTTGCACTGAGTTCTGCTGATCTCTTGCTCACATTTAATCAGCAGCAAAGCCTCCAATCTACGCTCACTTACACCCTTTCAAAGCTGCGATTCCTTTCATTTCCCAATAGTGATCCCTAGAGAATTTACTTACACATGTGACTGAATTCCTTTCCTCCAGGTGCAGCTACAAGTCTAGTGAACTGATCTTAATCACTGGGATTATCATTTAAAAATGAAGGAAAGGATTCTTGGGCAGGTCCGATTTCTTTCTTACAATGTCATATTACAATCAGTGATTGCTTTGAATGGGTAACTAGTCAGAACTTGTGCTGCTGTTGTAGATGTCAAGTAGTTATTAAAGAAACCCCACAGCTTAAGAGACAGATCAGTGCCTTCTGTTTAAGAACTGCAGGGCTGATGAGAAGTTTAGTATTTATGAGTGTTTACTTGTAGACTGCATAGGAAAATAGCTACCTTGCGGCAAGTTCAAGTTCTTCAATTATTTATGGTAACATAAACTGTTTTCCATCTTGCAAATGTGACCCTTTCGCTTTGAGACTTGCACTGGGAGTCTCAGTTACCATTTTCTGCCTCAGACTTGGAAAGCTCTGTCATCTTCAGTTCAAGAAATGGTATATTATTCATTTAAATAAATTTTATCTGCTGTCTTTTCTGTCTGATGGCTATGAGATGGTACCTCAACTAACTGGAGTTTGTTTTAAAAGCATTCTCCATAAATATTTCTTGTAGAAACATGACACTTTAAAGTAAAACATTGCTGCAAGGCAAAGCACCAAAATACTAGGCATTTGATCTCTGAAGTGAATTCTATTTCACCTCATGTTGCTATCCTAAGATAAACATTACTGATAACAGGTATATATTACTGTACTTTTATTATTACTATTATTTGCATTACTGTAGCTCCCAGATGCCCTTGGCATGTTCAAAGGCCTCATTGATCTGTGTGTGCTGTATAAACACCCCAGGAATACAACTTCTTCACCAGCTTACAAGGTGAATAGAAGACACAAAAGACAACAGGATAGCTGCAGAAAGATAAGGGAACAAAAAGAAATGAGAAGACCATAGTCTGTCCAACCAGAGGAGCAATAAACAGATCCGGGGACCACAGGCATGCTCTGAGAGGCATTGCAACAGAGAGAGCGAGAAGGTGGGACTGGAAGGAGACCAACGCAGTAGCTTTGTGAATGTCTGCGGAGGACGCCTTCCAAGCGCATTAGAGGACTGCCTAAGAGAGAGCGTGAAGGCACTTGTTTGAAAATTAAAGACATGTAGAATGAAAGTTGGCATTATACACCAAGTGGAAGCAGATGGCACTTGGTACTGAACAAGAAATGAAGAGTAGCATTGAAGTGGGCTTGGAGGAGCCCTCATAATGAAGACAAGTAGTTTACATTTAATGAGATGGAAAAGATACAGCCAGAGGACAAATGAAAAAAATGCATGTGAAACAGCCTGCTTGTCAAACTAGGAGAAAGATCTTTGTTGCTTCATTTGAATGACTAAGAGCGAACAAGATTACCTGTGTCAACTGCGAGAAAAGACCATTATAGCAGTTGCTATTAAAAAGCTAATGAATTAGCTGAGTGTTTTTTGACTACGTGGTGGGAAAGGAAAGGGGATGTTATGTAGAAAAAATCTGAAATCTACACTGGATACAGGGCCCTGAACCACTTTAAGAAAAGGACCAGGTTATGGGCTTAAGCAGCAAGATAGTGCTTTGTCCCCAGTGATTAAAAAAAAAAAAAAAAGAAAGAAAAAGGGAAGGGATGTGATGGCCTACTGAAGGAGAACATAAGCTAGGCTGAAACTAATGGTCCATAAGACTATTTTAAAAGAGAAGATCAAGGTTTTAATTTGGACGAAAGAGGTAGGATTCATGTCATCCAACTACAGACATTCACAGGGAAGGTATCAACAGCTAGGTTCTCTAGCATGTATAATTTATCAGACAATTTTATAGGATTAATCACAACCAGCTCAAGATGTGGATGTAAAAATGTCCATTTGGTCAGATGAATCCCATCCTAAAGGAAAGACAGAAAAATAAACGGGAAAGTCACCCAGGTAGGTATGATAATTCAACTAATCCACAGGGATAAGATGATGGAGACAGGTACAGACAAGGAAAAGGAAGGAGGACAAAGCCCTGAAAAAACACAACAGAAAAACAATGTTTGAGAAGAGGACCTCTCAAATGATTCCTGAAAGGAGAGGAGAGACAGGAAGAAATCAGGAAAGAACAGCCATTGAAACAAAGGGAGTTAAAAGTTTCAAGAAGAAAACATTAAAAGTATATGACAGATCTGAGAAAAAAGGGGTGTTCACAAAAGCTGGCCATTTGTTGACATAACAATTGCAGTGGACCAGCAGGGAACAAAAGACAAGTTGGAATTAGAAGAATAAAACCCCAGACAGGTTGGAAATGGGTCTAGGACAGAATTAGAAGAGTTGTTAAACTCCAGCTAACAGTTGTAGTGACTGCTCAGTGCAAGAGAGAAAGGTGATGGGGTGGGAAGTGGAAATCTATGTTGTGTTCAGAGAGAGTTTTGTTGAGAGGCACAGAAAGATGTTAGCAATGTAAGAGTAGGCACTTTAATAGAGTAATAAGTTAGTAAAAGACAAAGTAAGGGATGCAAGGCACAGAGGAACATGATGCAGCCTCTGAGGGAGGTGGGCAGCTTAAAGAGTTGACTGAAACGCCTGTGTTTAAGACAAGGAAGAAAGAAGAGAATTGAAGGAAGACATGGCAAGCAAAGGAGAGAAAAATGATACTTCATTTCATCTGTTCTCTGAGGGGACACACTGGCAAGATCTTGTGAAGAGTAAGAAACAGAAATGGAGAAACCGTTGTGGAAATTATTCAAAAGCGGTGAAAATGCAGCTGGTAGTGCATGCTTTGGACTCCAGTAAGCTGGAATTGCTGAGGTTTCCTTAGTGAGAAGGGTGGCAGAACTGAAGGAGGGAATTTTGTTATGGAGGAAGTCAGCTGGGTCGTGGGATTTCCTCTAGAAATGCTCTACAATACAGGCATAGGAACAGAGGAAGCAGATGTTGGGACTGAGCCAGGCCTGAGGTTGGCAGAGTGACGCCTGCAATGGGAACAAGGGAAAAAAAGGTGGAGTGGTATTAAGATAATCAACAACCACATTTTCGGGGCAGGGAGGAGATGAAATCATAAACTGTTAGTCTGAAACTCAAGGGAAGATGGAGGGATAAAGTGAGAGAGAAGGAGACGATGGGCCAGATGATGGTTGGCAATAATGCGCTTGGCAACAAAGACGTAGTAACCCGTATCTTGATTTAATCAGTTGATCCAATCTTGCGAACAGACTGTTTGATGTGTAAGAAACTTGAGCACATGATGAATGATGATGCAAAAAATCAGATGGGTCTTAACATAGGCATTACAGAGCCCAAAGAGGGGTGTGGGAGTCTGCAAAGCAAGGAAGATAAAAAACCAGAAAATAAAATCCAAGAGGCTGGCTAATGACAAGACACTGGATAGACAGCCCGAGGAGAACAAGACAGAGGAGAGAAAACGGAGTGCGCTGCTGGTTAAAGACTAAGAAAAGGAATGGGGGAATTGGAAGTGGCAAGGCTAGAAAAGCTCCAACTTGCTCTTTTAACTACAACACGATATGGAGAAGCACCTGAGCCACAGGACCTCCAGAAGAAACAAGGCAGCAGTGGACAGTACACTTCTCTTACTTTCACACCATTTTCCTGCACTAGTGGTAGACTGGCAGAGAGGAAACACCTATTCTGCTTTCCCCTTCACCTTCTTATGCTCCTCTGTCCATTCTTTTTATCACATAACTTCTTACGAAAAGGGTGGCACAAAGGCCCACCATATTTCCTTGCGCAGTTTTACAGAGTGTAACATGTCTGAGGTGTGCTTGAGAGCTTTGCTGCTACATGATTTGGGACTTTCTAGGGACCCTGAGAACCTGGTCCTTCTGCTCCAAGAGCACAGACATCCGGACTGAAGGAACATGGTTGATTAAGCAGCTGCACTCCCACAAAATAAAGGATAGAAAGATGCACCCAGATGTTAGTCAGATCATTTATTGACCAAGCTCTGAATTAGTGAAGGGAAGTGACTGCGTCAGTTGCTGCATCCTGACATAAAATAGGAAGGTGGTGGGGCTGCTGCAGCAGCGGTCACCAGTGCCACAGATCTTTAGCAGTGTTAGATGATGAATAATTGGCACTGTTGTGAGGACATTGGTGACATTCATATTTGTGACTTCAGGCTCACAAGGATCAGGCTTTGCTCTGCCAGCAAAGAAAAAAACAGTTTTTCTGTAAATGTTTACTTTGTGTTCCATATTTTAAATATTTATGTCTCAGTTAAAATTCAATAAAATATTAAAAAATATGTCAACCTGCATGTATTATATGAATATTTGAACAAGGTACGCCATTTATCAATGGCTTGTGCAACAGATACTGCACCTACAGCTGAAGGCAGTGTCAGATCAAACCTCCCATATTACTCAGATACCACTGAACATGCCTTTATGTGTCAGGCCACTGTATCTGTCAGATACTTATCAACTCCACTCCTTTTTGTTCTGTAAGTGCACTACAAAAAAAACCCCAAACCCAACAGCTGTAATTCCATGTTTACTTACCTCACATCACACAATTCATAGTATATGTTTCGGCTCTCATCCTTGATGTAAATGGCCACACTGGGCGATTCCAGCATTTTCATCGTCAGCTGCTGGGGGAAGGCACTTACAAAAAGGGCACGAATTGTGTCTGTGCTTGTGATTTCATTCGGCATCCTCAACTGCTTTGTTTCATCTCCATACTGAAGATACAAAACACCTACAAGCAAAATATAATAGCAAGTTACATATTCTTAAGTGCATAGAAATGATCTGGGCTTCAAAGTTCATGGGGAACACAGGCCAAGCCCATAATGAGTAGAGAAAAATCAACTCACACTCCTTACTCATAAAGCACATACAACATTTTCCTTTTCAACACGCTATTGGAATAGAGCATGAAACAGTGATATGGTTGTGCCTTGATAAATATGCTTGCTCCAGTACTGCATTTTGCCGAGAAGCCTACTTTTACTGTTCTTCAGTTAGATAAATCAGAATTTTACCTCAAGAAGGATAATGGAAAATCCCAAACACACCAAGTCTGCTCTGCAGTGGAAGGTGTTGGTAAGTCACAAGGTACTTTTTTTTAAAGCAGTTGAGGAAGAACTTTATCCTTTTATATCACCCAGTTTCCCTTAAACATAAATTTTGCATTTTAACTTCACACTTACCCAACAAAACCCCCCAAAAACAGATTTCCATTTTAGCACTAGTAATTTTATATTCACAATTCAATTTGCTGGCATTATATAGTATAAAGCCCCAGGTGAAACTCCTAGCAGGAGCAAAACTGAGGTCTTACACAAAAACAAGAGCAATTTTGGATCCTTTCAGTTTCACAGGAGTGTTAATAGTCATCCTTAGCACCCAGGCAGAAACATGAGTAATCTTAGATGCTGAATTGCAAAATATGGACATTCTTAGTCACTCAAAACAAAAAGAACTCCATTCTGATATAGCTAACTCTCTATTTTCAGGGAATGGGAGGCTGTGAGATGCTCAATAATGGAAAAAAAACATGGATAATATAGACCAGGGACTCAGTGAAGGGATACTAAGTACTTCTTCCACGATGCCTGTATTGGCCCCGCCAGGGCTATGCTGAGTCCCACATAACCAGCCGCTGCCTGTACTCCACTGGCCGGTACTGCACAACGAGTGTGACTCATTAGCTTTGCTACAGCCCAGTCCCATGCCATCCCAAGCTACAAAGCCTCCAAGGACTGAAGCACTGAGAAGAGCCATCTCAATCAACAGCAGAAAACAGACTGGACTTGACAGGGGTCATCAGCTGTGACCATGCTGGGCCTGGCTCCTAAAGACCACCAGAAGGTCTTCTCATGAGCATCTCCAATGTGGGAAGGCTCATTAGGACCTGCACAGCAGGAAACAGGCTGCCACAGGCTTGCAGCCAAACTACGAAACTTCCTGGGATCCACAGCACTAGGGAGTAGACGCAGAGGCAAAACGCTCAGCCAAACTACTTTGGATACAGAGGAAACAGGAACTGGTAAGCCCAGCTGAGCGTACATATTCAGGCCATACCCAAGGCACGGATATCCTGCCTGGGCATGGATTGATGAGAGCATACTGTGCTCTTTCTGAACCATCTCAGGTGTCTCTGTACAACACTGCATTGTGCCAGGAAGAAACACCTTTAGCCTCTTGCTATCTGCAAGAGATGGAGCAGGTATAGGTTCTGCAGTGGTGTCAAAAGACACTAAAATGGCAGATCACAGAATCACAGAATGTTTGAGGTTGGAAGGCACTTCTGGAGGTCAACTGGTCCAACCCCCCCACTCAAGCAGGGACACCTACAGCCAGTTGCCCAGGATGGTGTCCAGACAGCTTTTGAATATCTCCAAGGAGGGAGGCTCCACAACCTCTCTCGCTGACCTCTGCCAGTGCTCGGTCATCCTCACAGTGAAAACATGTTTCCTGATGTTCAGAGGGAATCTCACAGGTTTCAGTTGGTGCCCATTGCCTCTCATCCTTTCACTGAGCATCACTGAAAAGAGCTCGCTCTGTCTTATTTGCACCCTCCCTTGTGGTACTTTTATACATTGATGAGATGCCCCCCTAAGCCTTCTCTTCTCCAGGCTGAACAGTCCCAGCTCTCTCAGCCTTTCCTCATAGGCGAGATGCTCCAACCAAGTTAATCATCCTTGTAGCCCTTCCTTGGACTCTCTCCAGTATGTCCATGTCTCTCTTGTACTGAGGAGCCCAGAACTAGTCACAGCACTTCAGGTGTGGCCTCACCAGTGCTGAGTGGAGGGGAAGGGTCACCTCCCTCGACCTGCTGGCAATACTTTGTCTAATGCAGCTCAGGATACCACTGGCCTTCTTTGCCACAGGGGCACATTGCTGGCTCATGTTCGACTTGGTGTCCACCAGGATGCCCAGATCCTTTTCTGCCAAGCTGCTTTCCAGCTGGGTGGCCCCCAAGATATATTGGTGCATCCACTTAGCAGACATTCAGCAGCCCAGAATGAGATGGAAGAGAAAAAAAAAGCAGAAAAGAAAGAAAAGAATACCACTGAAGTTTATATTTCCACCAGCTGTCTGAGAGGCATTGCCACAGCTAAATGCTTTGTAAATGGCCCAAAAGCTATCTAGCCATTGGAAAATATTTGGAAAAGGAATGCAATATCAGATCTGCTCAAGAATTAGTGATTACAGAAACATCTACACTGAATTCGCTGCAGCTCATGTAGATATACAATCAGGGCAGTTTTACACCTCCCAGTTTGGATGCTGCTAGTGACATAATGGTAGGACAGCATTCAGGCTGAACTAACCGCTAAAGTCTTTATTACGTTTACAGGCAGACTTTGGGGCCTGAGAGATTCTGTGCTGCCGTGCCTTTGCATCTACCAATAACCAACACAGGTAGGCTAAACCAAACTATTCTATTGTTCTACTTCACACAAACTGAATTCATCGTAATTGCAGTGTAGATGCACCGTATGTTGTACTCCCACAGCCAATATAAACAGGAGGGTTGGGAACACAAGGTCCTCAATGTGGTTACCATCAGTCATCATCAAATCTCAGCAAATAACAAAACTTAGATGGTAACTCAATGATTCTCACTTGAAAGTAATCAGCAATGGGATGGGCAGTTTATAGTCCTGAGATACAAACACTGAGCAAAAGCAATGGGAAAAGCTAAGGTCCTAGAATACAAAGGCATTTAATGAAAAGAAGAGAAGGCATTTTAATCTGAGATGAGCCCTCCTTCCCCTTAGTCTTTAGTATTTTTGTCCCTATATTGTCCATAATTGTTATAGAGGAATGAACATATACATAGGCAAATGTTCGTACAATCAGTGGGTAGATAATTGTGCTCGCACCTAGGGAAGGAAGATGTTAATTTTTCTGAATACTAAAAAGACTACTCAACATTACCTAACCATTATTTAATATTAGGTTGCTTTCATAAAATGGAGCTGTTAACATCATTTTCCTACTATTATCAAGAGCTGATACTTTTTCTTTCATTAAGATTGCAATCAGACCCTTTATGAATCCTACTACAAACTTCCATTTTCCATTCAGCGGAAAAATTGTTTCAGACTGAAAGGTCACTAGTTTTCTTTCAAAGACTGAGGAGAATTTTCCTAAGAATTTTATTTTTAATGCCAGTATTTAATGGGTTATTAAATTATTTTTCCTTTTTTTAATTTTAATTTGAGACATCATTTATTTCTTTATGTTCTTTTAGGTAAAATTGGCTTTTTAGTGCTCATTCAAATATTCTATGCAGCTAAACATTCTTTAGAATTCAGAAACCAACTGTATTTGTAAAAACAATTAAGTACACGTTTTTAATGATTGTATTTATTTCACTGTTCCAAGATGTGCATAAACATATTCATTTTTGATGATAGCTTTCAGTTCTGAGGAAGATCATAAGGAACCTTCTGTATTTTGGCATTTGAAACTTTCTTGGATTAAATGGCAAAAAAAAATTTTTTGGCTAAAAATACAGACTTTGCATATCAGCTTTGCAAGTGTGTGTGACTCTCTTTTCTGCGCAGTTTAAAAGTTAGTGCATAATGCAGAAAATGCTGGTTTTGCATTTCAGGCCACTAAAAATATGCTGAATATTGAGCTACTGAAACCGTTAACACACAAGAAATGGTAGAGTTGAAAAATCTTCCTTATACACAAGTCTAAATCATTGCAGAACAGTCTTGACTCTGCCTGTCCTCCAATACTCCCACAAAATATTGATCCAAAACAAAATTACAGTATCTTTGGGTCTTGGATTTTCAAAGCAAATATGCATGTTATCCAAAAAGATCATGCCTTAAAATATACAGCTTTAACAGACAACTCAGAGAAATGTTTTGTCCACAATCTTACTGTAGGGGTAAAAGACATTTTCAAAGACGGCATAAATTCTTTTTTCCGTACTCTCCCTTAAATCACATACCCTTAAAAAAACTACTGCCTTTCCTCTTGAGTTGTCTGATCCGTATCATGATATAGCAATGCTTTAGGGCATTTCCTATTTGACAAAACTAACCGCTCACTTCTAAAAATCCAGCTTCAGCATGACAGGATAAAGAGACTCAAAATCCATTATTTTAAGTCATTGACGTTATTTTTCTCTCACACATTGCTGGGCTGAAACTCTGAACACCAGCAATACCCACAGGCCCAACTTCATGGAAGCTGCTGGAGCTCTGAGGTTTGTTTTACCTTCAGCTAAAAAATTACTCCCATGGAGAATTAAAGCAAGAAGAAATAGAATATAACTCAAGCAGGGCTTTTGTTAGGGCATTGCACATATGCCGGCAAAGCTGCTGGAAAGAAAATTAAACACAACGGATGTTAATGTCTCCATGTACCCTGAAGTCCCTCTTGCACTTATGCTTCTGTTGTCATGGATTTACCTGAAACATGAAGATTGTGGCAAGTTTTATAAAACTCAAAACAAACAGGACTGCAAAATGCCCTGCTACTCTAGGAAGACAGGTATGAATATCAGTGTGAACGAGGAAGCTACACCATGTAACTGTTTTGAAAGTCCAAGTCAGACAACACAGTGGCTACCACTTCTAGCTGCTCCTAGGTACAGCCAGCCCTGGGCTTTCCTACAATTACAAGGCAAACTGCGATGTTAAGTTTTCCCCTTCGTCATGCCGGTATAACTTAGTCGCAGAAATACCTCTGGAATTTCTGATCGTTCTTCACCCTATGGGCAACAGGCCACGGCGTTAAACACAGGCCATAGCAGAAAACATTTATGTGTAAGCCAGGCCGTAGAAACTTAAACCTCTTTACAAATTGCTTCACAACATTCCTGTCAACAGAAAGGTATGTTTTATAGAAGGGGAAATTAAACACCCAAGAGGTGAAAGGACATGTTCAAAGAAAGGTTTACAAGCATAAATCCCAGATCTGATGATGATCATGCAAACACACCACATGATCACCCTTTCCTTCCCTGCATACAGAGCTCTTTCAAAAACAAAAGACTTTCTGCTCCCCCTTAACCAAGGGTCAGTGACAGAAGGGCTTGCAAAATATTCCGTCATTTCTCTCAGGGCTGGTCTACATGAAACGCAACACAGTGCAATGAAAGATGTGCTGTTAACCTGATTTAGTAGGCAGTGCCTCCTGCACAAGCTGAACCCATCAGCACTGGGTGTAGAGGGTGCCCGGAGCAGCCATCCTGCACCTTTAGTCCAGCTAGTACAGCTTTGAGGACTGCCTGTGCTGTGGCTGCAGCTCACACAGACACACCAGATGCATGGCGACGTGCTTGGCTCAGATACTGCTGCTGGGCTGTAAAACCCACTTGGCAGCTGAGGACATGTCCACGCGGCATAACGGTGAACCATACCTGAACTCTCGGGGTCCAGGCTGGCTTTAGAGCAACGAGCTGCATAATCAAAACAACTCAGCACTGTACCCATACCGGTAAGATCATAACTCCTTAGTTACAACTGGTAAAGGTTTACTCCTTATGGCAAAAACTAATGTTATGCAGACAGCATGACACCACCCAGCTCACATCGCTCAGCACCTCCACCTAATACACAGTGCTGACCTAACCCTGACTAAGCACGACGTTATCATGGCTGTATTGCTAACTATGATCTCAGCGCTAGGCAGCTTAGATGCTTAGAAGAGCTTTAATCACAACTTGCTTTTATTTACAGAACAGGAATTATCCTTACAAACTGGTTATTTAAGAGAGAAAAACATGAAGCACACAACAGCAAAGAGAAGTTAAATACCTGATAAATCAAGAATAAGTTCACAAACACGATTGAGTCATCTTCTGTGACCTTTACAAGTATCAGTTAATTCTCTCACACAGTGAATTCTAAATGGAAAAATACTGGTACTCACATAATCCTCTCATAATTCTCTTCTTGTAATAAAGAAGAGAAAACTGAGGCAGAGGAGTTAAATAACTCCTCAGTGTTATGAAATAAAATACAGTCACAGCTTAAATTGGAATTCATGAGTTTCCTTCCTGTGAAGCTACAAGACACTCCCTGTGTAGGCAAGACATCTTGCAAATTTCTGCACTGAAAAATCTTACGGACATTTAGCAACACCTTAATCCATGGGTTTCTATCTGAAGAGAAGTATTAACTGATGATAATACCTGTATTTGGCTGATGTTGGGTGCTTGGGTGCTAGAGCATTGAAACCTTCCCACAGAACCAGAAATCACTGGCGTGAACAAGGCACTGCTACCCTCTTCTGACCCAGCCACTCTATGTATCCTCTGGAAATTTTGTGTCCAATTTGAAAATTTCAAGTAATTAGTGAAGCTGGTTGGACTACAGCAATCAAAACCTGGATGCACTGGGAGTTCTGGAATTTCTTTAAATCAAAGGTGCAAAGCGAGGTATAACTAAAACAGGGGGAAAATACATACAGGAGGCCTCCAAATCTTCTTGGGTGAGTAATAACATCAAAAAAGTATATTTGTATATTAGGAATTAGTACAGGATATATAAGGAATGGAAAATTAGATAAACTAGCAAAGAAAGCTGTATCTTAGGGTGCAGAAATATGGAGTACATGGTGAGGAAAAGCAGTGAGAACTGCCAGAAATCAAGCTGAGCTATGTTTTGTAAAGTAAATTAAATAACACAATGTTGAGTTAGAGATTGGTAAAGTTGTCATTAGATTTGTTTCACTCTTTACCCAACCACCAGTTAACCACATCTTTTTGAGATGATGGACAGTCTTTGTCTTTTCATGCTGGTTTAGCTTGATCTTCCACCATATGTCCATTGAGTCACCAGCTCTGTCTGCACTTTCTCTCACATTGAAGTCAGCAACAATGCCAACAAGCAAAAGTGAGAAAATGCACCCTTCTTTCTTCCTCATATTTATATCGAATCACTAGTTGAGACTTGCATCAGTTTTAAAAACTAAGGATAACTGTTAAAATCTTGATGATAGCTATTTTTGTTGGGACACTTCAGGAAAATCCAGAGGGGATTACAATAAAAACTGCCAAGCATCTCCTCAAAATCCAGTTTACAACTTTTTTTTTTTTTTTTTTTTACCAAAATGCCAAGATCCTTCCAATTTTTCTTTGATTTTTGTTTGACAAAATTGTAGTAAGACTGTAAGGGTGGCATAGGCCTATATTGTTCCCCCACCCCCAGCTATCAGATAAACAGAGATAACACATAGTTGGTGTCCTTATCACCAAATTCTGCAAAAGTTATGCAGACACAAGTTCATTACAGTAATAACTCTTGCTGTGTGGAAGAAATTCCTCAATATGCAGTTCTTACTTTCCACGCCCTCAAGACTTGTCTCTCCTATTTCACCACACACATTTTCAACTAGTCTAAGGTCCTTGTGGTATTTCTAGCCTGAAGCTCTCCTATGAGTTTCCATTAGCTACTCCCTGCTGATAATCTGTCCTCCATATTCAGAAAATGTCTATAAATATCCTTACCTGTCTTCAAATACTAAGAGAATCAAAAAGTAGATCTTTTAATGAAATAAAAACAATTACTTATTTTATATAATTTTCTTCCAGAATAGCCTGAAGAGTTTTGCTCAAGGTATTAAATTGTTTGGTAACAATTTCAATAAAAACAGGAACTGCTTAATTTAGTTTCTGTTTAATTTCAACTTTTTCTGCTATTTACAGTGAAAGCTGTAATTCTGCAATAGATATGTTACCTAATGAAAAAACACATGGAAAATTCAGTAGTCACATAAAATTTCTACCAAACTGTTATGAGAAATAGATTTTTAACTGTCACTCAAATACTAGCACTTTTCTACAAACAGATACATTTAGCTTGCTAAGAAGAAAAAGCAAAAACCAAAAAGAAAACGGAGAACTTTTTTTAGCTAAAGAAAAACTGGTATTTGTCCTATCTGATTGCAGAAAAAAAACGATGAAATAGCCTATTGCCAAAAGACAATTTTGTCCATATACCTATGTCAGCGAGTCCATCACATGTAGGCAGTTACTTCCATCATCTAGAGAGTTTGAGGGAACATTTCAGTTTAACCCAGTTTCCCAGATGCAAAACAATGTTCTGGCAGGATGACTTTTGGACAATAATTGCATCTATACCCTTGCTCTTGCCAGAATAGCCCAACTGACCAGCAAGATGACTTTTTCATATCCCTAACCGACAAAACAACGCCACTAAACTTGGAAGAACACAAAAATCCTATGATACTTAGTGACAAAATACGAAAAAATGACAGCTGAACAACTCAGTGAGATGAACTAGAAATTTCATATGTACCAGAGCTATTTTTCAGAGGGCCCATAGGCTCTGCCGTGCTGCATTTACTCCAGTTCACATTCACCAATTTAGCATAGTGAAATCAGAGAACTACACACGGACAGGCGCAGGACATGCCTACACAGGCTCTCGCAGCTGCACTGCTCTTGCCCACCAGAAGCTGAGCCCCTGACCTCTGAAGAAGCCAGTAAGCCATGGCCAGCCGGCTCCCAGCCAAAGGTAGTAAGCTGGCTAGTACAACTTCAGAGGATGTGTCTGCCAAAGACTACGTAGACATGTTAAGCATTTATGGAGACTGTAAGCAAGTATTTTATGTAGGGACATTTTTGTTAGCAACTTTTAAAGGGGCAATAGCAAAAAAGACAAGAAAACATCAATTCAATCTCTTGGAATACGTGTTCTCCTTCTTGGATAAACAGAGAGAGAGAGAGATCCTACCCAATTGCATTTCCTTCCTACATAAATCAGCTGTATCAAACATACTTGAGTGGTAACTATTTCATAAGCCCTGATTTTTAGTACTAACCCATGTAGAATTGATGCATTCAAGGGCAGAATGTCACCATTTGAATACTCTATAGTCATGGAGTATTAAAGTCACCTAGGCCATACATGACTTGGTAATTTTGCTGCATCTATCAAATTTTCTGTATTTACTGTAGGAATTCTCTTCAATACTTCTGCAGTTATTTCATTTCTAAAGAGTTCACTACTGTCAGTTGCAAGTTTAGGGGTTGAGCCATCAGCATGTAAGAGCACAGCTGGTTACAGCATCACACCAGAAATCCACCTACAGGGCTCTAACAAGCAGCTTGACTTTTTGTTAAGTTGTTAAGGCCCTCATTAAACAGGATCTTGGACCTGGAAGCTTAGTTAGTGTGGTTAAGGTGAAGAACGCTAAGACATCCTTTGCTGGGTTCTCTCCAGTTTGTCATTATCTCTTTTTTACCAGGGGAATAAAAACTGGTCATAATACTCCATGTGCAACCTCACAAATGCTGTGAAGAGGGGAATAATCACTTTCCTCAACCTGCTTGTTGTCAGACCCTAAGTCCTTTCTGAAAGCTGCTCCCGAACCAGTCTGTCCCTGCCTATGTTGTTGCACAGGGCTATTCTGTCCCTGCTGGAAGACTTAATTTGCCTCTGTGGAGCTTCATGAAGTTCCTGCTAGCCCATTCCCCTGGCTCGCTGGGGTCCCAGTGAGTGGCTGGCTGACTCTCCAGCATATTAAAAGCCCTCCCAAAGTTAGTGTCAGACTTGAGCCTGCTGATGGTTCATTCCATCCCAACAGCCAGGTTGCTGATGTTAAAAAGTACTTGGCCCCAGAGTCTACCCCTGAGGAAGACCACTGAAAACCAGCTGCCAGTCAGACTTTAAAGCATTAAGCCCTACTCACCTTGAAGGTCACCCGTATCTCCCCTGTGTGGCTACAAGGCTGCTATGAGACATGTGAAAGGCCTTGCTAAAGCCAAGATAAACAATATCCACGGCTCTGCCCTCATCCCCGCAGCTGGTCTATTCATCACAGAAGGTAATTGGGTAGAAGCGATGGTACCAAGTGCTTGTCTTTTATGAAGCAGTCAAGTAGTTAAAAATTTATCCAGAAGGGCTCCCATCTTGAGAGTTGCTCAGACCATTGCCCCTAATATCCCAAGAGAGTACCCTAATCAGCAAGCTATCAACAAGCCTCTGATGCAGTGATTATCCTCTTATCCTATTTAAATCGGGCTACTCTATAGCCAAAAATGCAAAAGAGAGAGAGAGTGAGAACAAAAACAAGAGACAGCCTTACATGATACCACAGAGATGACAGTATTTCCCTTTAAGAACAGAAACCTGAACTCAGGCCCAGCATAGTAACTATGCATTAGAATCACTACCTAAATATATAAACAGTATTGGGAGCAATGACTAAATCCAAGAGCTGTCCTCATTCAGGGACTTGCTGTCAGCACTGACAGGAAATCCCAAACACACTGTGCTGAGGGACAGGCTAGTACTATGTTTCTCTGCTTGGCCAAAATCTTGCATGTCTTGTGATGCATGGAATTGCAATTCACTTTTTTCTTTGCATGCCCATGTGCAAATGGAATGGTCTGGTGTTTGTGTGACTTACTGTATTAGAGGTAGACTTACAAATTTTACCTAACATGAAAATCAGATCAAATTTGTCCAAGTGATAGCTCCTGTGCCAAATAAGACCCATGAGACAGCTCCATCTGGCCTCCTACCTTTCCTCTGAAGGGTAGTTTGGCCTGTACAAGCTATTCCAGCTGCCAAATCCCTCTTCCAGCAAACACCAAATACTAAAAGCCCAAATTGCTGCTGCTAAATGAGAATAAGAAGTGGTGGTAGAGCAGGACGAAGACATTGCACCTTCTGTGCAGGCATGATTTGGAGTAAAGACAAAAACCACCTTGACAGAGCTTTATTTAGTTGATCAATTTGAACCCCAATTACTCTACCTCTCCCTTTATCTTCACCACTTTTTATTCTGGTTTATTCATAGAATCATAGAATCAT
>NW_009188143.1:0-231 GCF_000690835.1 Fulmarus glacialis
CAGTCGACGAATCAGCTCATGGGTGGGAAGCAGGGAGCCTCAGTTGGTGCGGTATTGCTGCCGGTGCACCGCTGTGGTAGCAATTGGTACCTGCTGTTCTTCAACCCTCAGCAACCCCAAAACAGAAGGGTCCTCCAAGAGACTGGGCAAGGTGGACAGCTGTTTAATTTCCTCCGTCTCCAGGGCAGCTATACCAAAAGCCCACCGGTACCCTTTTGGGTCCTTAAAATA
>NW_009188143.1:379-1165 GCF_000690835.1 Fulmarus glacialis
GGTCTGATGTGTCAGACCATTGAATCCACCCAGTCCAGTAAACCCGGTTGTTCCTTTCCTCCCCCTGGCTGGAGGCAGGGCCCCTCTACTTCTGGTCATAGTATCTGTTTCTCACTTCTTGCAAATGCGAGTCCAGAATTTCTTCATTACAGTCCAAAGTAAGATCAGCCTTTCTGCTTTGTCTGGGGAACGGTTCACTGGAAATTGGAACATCGTCAGACAGGTTTTTCCTAAAAACTGGAGCAGCATTTTTCCTGGGAGAACCCCCTTGCAGGTAAAACCTGCGTGCCCTGTGGTGTGAACCTTCTATATCCTCTCTCTGGAGCAGAAAAGCGCTGACTCCTAATGGCTGAGATACTGGTCCGTACAGGTGGAGAATAGGACATATCGTCTTCAAGTTGCTGGACCTTCCGGGACAATTTCTCCACAGCCGAGACAAGGGAGGAGGAGACAGTTTCTTCGAAATCCCGGAGTGTGCTAACCACATCATTCACTGTTGGTGCTTCTTCCTCTTTCCAGCACAATACTGCCAATGAACTGGCATGCGACGCTCGTGCGCTCCGTACCAACTTCCGCCACATGGGTCGTGTGCACTGGACTTCATCTGGATCTCTGGGCATTTGGTCATTGTCCAGGTCACTATAAACCACCTCCAGCATGGCTAATTCTCTCAGGTACTGGATACCTCTCTCCATAGTGGTCCATTTGCCTGGGCGATATATAACTTCTTCTTTGAAGGGATACCTTTCCTTCACGCCTGACAGCAGTCGCCTCCAGAGGCTGAGG
>NW_009188143.1:1322-1672 GCF_000690835.1 Fulmarus glacialis
AGCCAGTTAACAATATGCTCGCCTGGACGACGGCCAAAATCTTTCCGAATATCTTGCAACTCACTCAGGGATAGAGATTGGGTGGTTTCCTCCCGTTTATGAGTTCTTCCTCTTCCTCCTCCCTTCCTCGTGATGTCCCTGCTTTTTCATTATTCCTTTCTAAATGACCTGACTTTCGTTTCCAAGATTTCCTCTTCTGTACAGGGGCGACGGATTGGTCCTCTGGTTCAGCCACAGTGCTTGTCACGGGGGTTGGAGTAGCCGGCAGTGCCCGTCACGGGGGTTGGAGTAGCTGCAGTGCCCGTCTGTTTGTCATCAGATCCGGAGACCTTCTCTCCCCCTTGACGGTT
>NW_009188144.1:0-5505 GCF_000690835.1 Fulmarus glacialis
GTTGACCTCCTGGCCAGGATCTGCGACCTGTTCCCCGCCGGAGAGACGAGGCGAGGGTGGAGGTCGCCCCGGCGCGGGTGCGAGATGCTGAGCCGCACCACGACGTGCTCCAGGTAAAGCACGTGCTGGTCGCGGTGCTCGGCGCAGGCGCTGCTGAGGGTGCTGGCGCGCAGCACGTGGTCCGCACGGATGTACCTGCCGGGGACGGGCAGAGCGTCACGCTGGGGACGGCAGCGCTCGCCAGTTCCCAGCAGCCTGGACGGTCGCCCCGGCGCGGGTGCGAGATGCTGAGCCGCACCACGACGTGCTCCAGGTAAAGCACGTGCTGGTCGCGGTGCTCGGCGCAGGCGCTGCTGAGGGTGCTGGCGCGCAGCACGTGGTCCGCACGGATGTACCTGCCGGGGACGGGCAGAGCGTCACGCTGGGGACGGCAGCGCTCGCCAGTTCCCAGCAGCCTGGACGCCCAGTTTTATTTGAACCTGGTCACCCACTGCTTCACGGCAAAAATTATCTCGTCCTCCATTGCAATACAGTGTCCTAGCGCAGGAATTTGCTGAATTGCTCCATGGTAATGAGATGGGTTTGAACTGCCTATAAGATCTATGCCTTATGGGCTGCAAGGGTGCTGCTTTATTATAATTATCAGTGCAGCATTCCTCTTTGGGTTGTAATTAGTGTCTGTATCAGATAAATAGTTTCATGAACACACTTGGCTCCAAATTTATTCCTGCTTTGCATATGCAAGTCTTTCCGAAGGGACTGCTTCTCTGATGAACAACTCAACTTGCTCTACAGCCAGGCAGTGGTAAACCAGGAGCGTCCATTTGGTCAGATCCCTGATCCCACCCTTTAACTTAGCAGGGACACACCTACCCAGGATGAGATGTGAACCTAAGCTGGTCTGAACCTGAAGCCAAACTCAAAGAGACCCCAGGCACTGGAAATTTGGGAACTCTTCCAACAAAGCACCATTTTTTGGTTTCTTCCATCAAGAGGAGGTGTTTGGTGGAAGAGGGAGAAGAGCCCAACCCATCACCATTCATGTAGGACCCAGCAGGCAAGTTGGTTTTGGTCTCCCTAAGCCATTTCCAAAATGGCAAACAGCACTGTCAGCCCTCAAAAAATCCCCGCTGATCACCCACCTGGGAAGCAAAAGCACGGAAAGGGCAAAAATAAATCACCCTCCATCAAAGCTGATCCCAGTGAGCCCCCGCGGGACCCGCTCCTCACCGAGCTGTAGGCACAGACCCGGGTGGGCACTTCTGGATCAATAAACAGACCTTGGGGTGGACAGTGCGGGTCGCTCTGACCATCAAATCCATGAACATCACCTCGCCTGCACACAGCCACCCTGACTCCTAATTTCCCTTTCCAAATGGTGGGACAGCAGCTGAGCCTTTGCATCGCAAGAGCCGGCTCCATCAAAGCTCCTTCCAAGCGGCCGCGTGCCCCGGGAGAGCCGCCTCACCACGCGACGCTCACTTGGGCATCCTGTCCAGGCTTCCCACGCAGACGTGCTGGGGAGGAACTGCCTTCCACTTCTTGGCTTCCACCACAATAGCGTCTGCATCCACCAGACCGAAGCCATATAGATGGCTAACTGGAAAGAGAGAAGACTCAGAAATCCACTGCCTTCCGAGCAGGGACCAGTAGCTCCTCCTCAGCTCTTGGCAGAGCATCCTCCGACCATCGGAGAAGGTGTGGAGTTGACCCCATTGGGGTACGAGGTGCTCCGACATTCAGAGCTCATCACCCTGCCCGAGTTACACCCCAAATCCATGTTGGCGCCATAGAAAACCCATGGCTGGGAGCAGCCCACTGAAAGGAGGAGCCAACGCTGCAGCTCAGGACAGCTTCCACCAAGCAAGGCTTCCAAGCCTCCATCAAGCAAGGCTTCCAAGCCTCCACCAAGGAAGGCTTCCAAGCCTCCACCAAGCAAGGCTTCCAAGCATCTCGCCCCACTGCCCTCTCCTCCCTCCGCTCAACAGCCTGATGGTAGGAGCCCCCAAGCCACCTGAGAGCAGCCATCCAGGGTGAACACTCCCACGAGCGAAACTCTGGGGATCTTTATTTTCGCTTTCGTGGCCATTTTTGCCACGCCAGCTCCGCCCCACGCCAGCTCACCTTTATGCCCCGCACCGTTGGTCTTCCAGTCGGCCGCTCGCAGGTGCACTGGCCGCGAGGTTTTGACCAGCAGATGCTGGACATCCCTCCAGGTGAGCAGGGGGCTGCAACGACACTTGGTTCATGGGATGGCTCTGCTGCCTCCAGTCTTCCCAGCAGCAGCAGGGACCCCCACTGGGTTAAAAAAACTCAAAAAGACTCTTTCCTGCTCCAAAAGAGCATGACTTGATGATTTAAATGCTAACACGCTGCCTGGAGGTTGGCCATCACTTGGGGTGCCCCAGCAGAGGGGGTTGCCCCAGGGAGGGATGCCACGTGCCCACAGGCATTGCAGGATTTATTCCTGGACAAGGATATTTAGCTCTCGCGCTCCGGGGTGTAACTGGAGGACGTCAGGAAGGTTTCCCCTATTTTCTTGCAGGAGATCGGGAACGAAGCACATCCCGAGGCAGGGTGCCGGGCTTGGCAGCTTGCTGATACACACTGCTGAGCAAACCTTCCCTTTGTAGGAATAACGGCAAAAATTGCTGGAAAAAAACCTGGCCTGCTCATTTAACAGAAAAATTAAACCCAAAGTGTTTCCAACCCCCCCCAGGCAGGGTTTGCATGATGTTTGTGTGTTCAGGGTGCTGGACACTAAGCGCTGTGTGCTTTTGAGCCCCCCACAAGACCCCAGCCAGGGGATATTGCTGAAGAATTTTCCATGCTTTTCTTACATTTAGTTTTTCAGCATCTCGCACTGGGATTTATATTGCTCTTGAGCAACATTTAAGAACAGAAATTCAATTTATTCCTTCATGTCATAATGGAGTGCCTGAGCACCAAGCCCTGGTACTTAATGTTGCGTTTTACGCCTCAGCTAAACAATACAAAAATTACATCTAATGCTCTTAATATATTTGTAATGAAAATGGCATCTCTGGAAATATGCTCACCCGACCTGGGCGCTGGGATTAAACTGGAGGAGAGGGACTGGAGCCAACACGCCACAACCACTGACCCCGGACGCGAGCACAACGCTGCCCTGGGGCTTATTCGCAGCCTTATTTTTATTTCCACTCCATAAAAATAATAATAATAGTGAGAAGCTCATGAGAAGATGCTCCATGGAGCAACACGGGGATGTCCAAGGGGTGGTCCCCTGTGGGGCTGCTCCTGGGCTGGGGGACCATGATGGGACCGAGATGGGACCGGGATGGGACTGGGACGGGACTGGGATGGGGACAAGAGGCAAAGAGCAGCTTTTTTGAACCGGGGAGCATGGGTCACGCCGCGTGGGTTTTTGACATTATGCAAAAGTAGTTCTTTTCCCCCAGAAATGAAACACTAGCTGAAAACCATCACTTCTACAGACATTTTCCATTTTCCGTGATGTTTTCTGATTTTTTTTCTCCAGGAAGTATTTATAAAACTCCTGTTGGAGCCGGCTGTCAGCGGTTTCAATACACCAAATGAAAAGCCTGAGTTATCTCATCAACCCCAACTTTTCAACAGATGGCAACAAGTGAAGAATTAGCTCAATAAAACACCTGCAGGAAAATTAGATGCAAAACAACAACGCTGTATCAAACCTTGCCAAAAAGGAGCAATTTAGAATAACTTTGCCCCATTTTGAGTTGCTCCAGAGAAAAAAAAAAAAAACAACACCTTTTTTCTTTCTGGTTTTGCTTGCCAGCTACTAAATTTGGAAACACCCCCCCGCAAGCCCGGTGGCGAGGTTACACTTACTTTGCCTCCAAAGCCAAGGCGATGATGCCCGCGACCATGGGGGCGGACACGGAGGTGCCAGTGTGGCCGTCCGTGCAGCGGTGCCGGAGGTCCGTGGTGACCTGGGGAGAGAGGAGCTGCAGCCCCGTGCTGCTGGAGATGCTCCAGCTGTGGGTGCTACCCCATCGAGCACCCCAGGTTTGCTTGGGACACTGCCAGCGGGGAGCTGAGCCTGCGGGTGCCCAAACCTGCTGCGGCTCCCACGCCATCGGGGTGTCTGAGCTCCAAAAAATGGGCTGCAGATACATTCGGCGCATGACAAAACACCCCTGCTTACGTCTTCCTTTGCTCAAAGGTGCAAAAAATATTTGAAAGGGGGAAAAAAAGGCAATTTTGCTGTGGGTCAACTGGAGGAAAAGCCGTGGGTGGAGTGGTGTGAGCAGGGCAGGGCTGGCGTGGGTACGCACCCATGGGTGCACGTTGAGCTGTGCCATATTAAATGCTTTCCTTAAAAGCTCCAGTTCCACGTGTCAGGCAAGAATTTCCATTTGCATAGGGAAAAAAGGGGAAAAAAAAGCCATTTCCAGCTTATTCATTTCAGGGCGTGATGCTTGGGTACAAAAGCTCAGAGAGAGGAGGTGGGCGAAGAGTTGGTCACATTTTTAAAAGGCTCCTGGGTTTTGAGTTAATCTGGTAATTTTTGGAGGGGGGGGATACATGCTGGAAGCTGCCCCTGGAAGCTGCTTTTTTGCCCAGCAATGCTCCAGCAGCACTGGGCTGGTGTGGCCTCAGCCATGCAAACGCTCCTTAGTGCCATGAAAATGGCCCCAACGAGGCACTTGGATTCTGGAAATTAATCTTTTAGGGGCCAAACAAATCACTCTTGAATAAAAAAAAAAAAACAACTAGTTGTAAAAAAACCCACATTTTTTGTCAAAAAACTAATTTGGGTGCACAACTCCCTCCCAGCTCGGATAAGGCACCGTGCTGGTGGGGGATGTTTTACTGCCCGCGGTTTGGATGATGCACGGGGACGTCGGTAACGAAAGGCTTTGCTGTGACCAGACCACAGCAGCTGCTGGGACAGGGCAAATATAGCCTGGGCGGCAGGGAAAACCAGACTGATCCACACGTGCATGCACTTTCAGGCAATTCCTGGGCTCTGAAAAGTCTCTGCTCCCCGTTTGGGGTTACCACATCCCTGCCAAACACCTCCATCCTCCCTCTTTTTTCTCTGTCTCAGGCTAAAAATCCTCAAAATTCCCTTTTTATAAGCAGAGGACAGCGAGCAGGTACTTTGGGGGACAGGTAAATATTTGCACGGGTATTTTTGCAAACCTCCAGCCCTTTCCCCCATTTCCCAGGGAAAATGCCACATCCCTGAGCTCCTCCCAAGGACCGGAGCAATTTCAGCCCCACCGTAAAAAAGCATGAGCAAAACCCACCGCAGGGCTAAGGTCAAAGCCCGGCTTTTACAACCGGGCCATCATCCAGCCCAGCCACGCAGGAAACATCCAGGGGATGCTGCCCCACTCGACGTCGGGGTAAAACTTACTATTTTCCGCTCGTAAAAAGCCCCGCTGCTGTAGGTGGTGGCGAGGGTAGAGGCGCACTCCTCCAGGTACCAGGGCTTGTAGCCGTTCTCGGTGGTGCTGCTGATGGAGATGGTGTAGA
>NW_009188144.1:5534-5993 GCF_000690835.1 Fulmarus glacialis
CCGCCACAGGAGCAGTAATCTCCCTCTCTGCCGCCGTTCCCCGACGCCCAGACGAAAATGGACCCCAAGCCCCTGCGGCCCTGCGGGCAGAGAGGGGACGGGGGTGAGAGGAGGCGTTTGATCGGGATGAGCGGCCGTCTCGGTACGGGGAGGAGGGGGTAGCCCTCCCCCGGCGCTGGGAAGCCATCAGTAAGTCAGATTTTTGGGTCAGGAGGTAGGGTTTGGTTAGGGCGGAAGGATGGGTCCCATCCTGCCCAGCGCTCAGCCCCCTGGATCAGCCCCCGCAAACGTGCCCCTCGGCTCGGCCAGCCCCAGTTTTATCGGCAGCGACTGCCAGCGAGGATGGGAGAGCCTCCAGCGACGGGGGTTTTGGCATCTTCCACTCATGGGGTAAAAGACCCTCTCGGGTGCTCAGAGCCCCTGGACCAGGCGGTAAGACCGGCACAGCGCTTCCCGGGG
>NW_009188145.1:0-33074 GCF_000690835.1 Fulmarus glacialis
GGTGAGGGGTGCCCCTCCCCGCCCGGCCGTTGGCGGGAGATCTGAGGGGAGCGCGGTCCCCGCGGGGCCCTTACAGCCCCTCACGCCGCCTGCCCCGCTCCTTTAACGTTTCTGGGGTTTGCATTGCGTGTTTCATTGTATTGCTTGTAATAGTTAATAAGTGTTTGCTTTATTTATCTGGGTTGAAATTTGCTTTCAAGTATAAATGGTGCATCCCCCACGAGTGTTTAAAGAGGGAGCGGTACTTCTCCTGGATCTTTTTTGCTTATGCCGCTTTGTTCTTTATTTCGAATTTAGCTTTCAAAGGTTTTGGATCTGCCACCAGAAAATTTAATAAAGTCCATATCTGCAGTCCCTGTCTCCAAAAAACGGTAGTGTTTACATTTTATCTTGCAATGTTATGTCATGTTTTATTATTTTCTGTTGTCCTTATTATTGCAAGAGCTTAACAGGTTTTTAGGGAAAAAGAAATACAGAAAAAACAAACCTAAGCTAATATACCAATGCAATTATAAGAAGATACCTAAATCTAATGAAATAGCTGTATTTTTTCAAGCAACCTCAAAACAAATATAATTGCTTAAAAAGCTGTACAAATTATAGGCAGTGGTTGAATGGCAGGTGTTTCAGCATTAATGATCTGAATGTGAAACTGCTTAGAACCAATGTGAAGTTATAATGGATTTTTTTTCAGTCTCCTGCTCAAGACTTGTAGTGATGTTAGCAAGTAAATCGTATTTATTCATAAGCATTATTTTTGTTTGTTCTGAAATGGTGTTTTCACCATATCTACTTTCTAATGGTATTAGAGCAAAGGTAATATTTGGCCTTCTATTGCAACTTTCTAAACATAGTGAACTTTCAGGTATCTGTGACTGGGTTATGCTTGGCAATTAGACTTGACATATGCAGAGTCAGCTTGGATCTGCCAAATCTACCCATCGTCTCAACAGGTTTTTTTTCCTGATTTTCGTATGTTCTTTTTTTCAGGCATGTTGCTGATTTCCAACTTTCCATTGCTTCTGTAACAGAAGACAGTTCTAGTGATTGCTTAGCACAAGACCTTAATCTTCAGGCTCAGAAGCTAGCTGAAAGGGTATGCTAATGCATTAATCAAATATTTATGCAATAACAAACTTACAGACTAGAGGTGTAACAGGAATCATAAGGTAAATAGTATTCTTTATCCAAGCATCTGTTTGGGCCAGAGTAGTTTAATGACTGCACCTAGTGTAATTGTACACAGAATCTTCACAGGGAATTGGAGACGCAGTTTTAGTTAAGGTTCTTGTGAAATTACTGTTTTTAAATAGTTTGGGAGTAAATAATATTTGTGAGGTTAGGAGGGTATCTAAAGGGTATGCCATGGTCTGTACTGTTGCCCAAAACTTGAGGAAGAAACTGAGTATGCAGTGGGCTGGAAAACCAAAGACTACAAAATCCAGCACTGGAATGGCAATGGATGAATTTAGCCTGTGGGACAAATAGGCCAGACTTTCAAATCCCTAATTGCTTGAAATTGAGGTTTCTTAGAACAGCAATTTTTTCAGGTGTGTTAGTCTGGGAAATGGCAGCTGAGATGTTGAGACTAACTACAGCATAAAGAAGTAGCATGCAAAACGAGGTCTACTGAAGTGACAAACCTTGAAGGAGGGGAAGGAAGTAAAAGTTTGGAGAAGTTGGCATGCATAAAGTTGAACAAAAGTGGGATCAGAAAGGTGATGCTGAGGTTCGAGGGATCATTTGAGCTGAAAAAAATCACTTACAATCTAAAAATATGTTGCTGATGCCAATGCAAGGGAGTATAAACTATGAAATTGTGGCAGTTAGTTGCAAAGAGGAGCTAGATCGAATAATGAAAGTGCAAACGATTCTTCATCTGCATCAGAAGAAGCAAGCTTGAGAAGGAATTAGTTGAGTTGCTGTATGATCAGGAGTTAAAAAGGACAAATAAAAACAGTTCATAGAATCATAGAATCGTTAAGGTTGGAAAAAACCTCTAAGACCATCAACTTAACGCCACCATGCCTACTAAACCATGTCCATAAGCGCCTCAGCTACACGTCTTTTAAATACTTCCAGGGATGGTGACTCCACCACTTCCCCGGGCAGCCTGTTCCAAGGCCTGACCACTCTTTCAGTAAAGAAATTTTTCCTAATGTCCAATCTAAACCTCCCTTGGCGCAGCTTGAGGCCATTTGCTCTCGTCCTATCGCTAGTTCCTTGGGATAAGAGACCAACACCTACCTCACTACAACCTCCTTTCAGGTAGTTGTAGAGCGCGATGAGGTCTTCCATGAGCCTCCTCTTCTCCAGGCTAAAGAGTCCCAGTTCCCTCAGCCACTCCTCATAAGACTTGTGCTCCAGGCCCTTCCCCAGCTTCGTTGCCCTTCTCTGGACACGCTCCAGCACCTCAGTGTCCTTCCTGTAGTGAGGGGCCCAAAACTGAATACAGTATTCGAGGTGTGTCCTCACCAGTGCCGAGTACAGGGGCACGATCACCTTTGTAATCACAGTTGTAATACTATTGAGAAGCTAAACGTTTTCTCCATGTCATTCTTCACTACTGAGATGTTGAAGAGATCCGTATCTTGGACCCATTCTTGTAACAGATGAATATTCTGACTCAGGTGAAAGAAGAACTGATGGTGCACAGATGTACAACCAAAAGTTCTGAAACAACTTAAAGATGATCTAGAACCATAAAATAATTCAGGCTGGAAAGGACCTCAGGAAGTTATTTTTTCCATCTCCTCCTCAGTGCAGGTTGCTGAGGACTTTTGAAATCCTATCAAGTTTTGAAAGCCTCCTAGAATTTGACAGCCTCCCTGGGCAATCTGTTCCAATGACTGTAACATCATGGTAACAATTTTTTTCCTTTTGTCTCATCTGTCACTTTAAAAACAGCTGCTGTTCCCAGGGTTTAGAAAGCTGCAAATTGTCGGTCTCCTTTATTGTTTGTGGCTGCTTAAATAAACCTGGGACACTTAGCTCTACATCTTTATGTGGAACAGCAGTTGTAACAGTAAAAAACAGACCATCAGTATAAGCCCCAAAACTGAATAGACCATGCTGGTTAGACAAAGAAAAAAAAAATTCCATTAATCTCTTAGGAATGTTTTTTGTTGGGTAGTGGATAAATGAGATGCATTTATTATAATTTATTTAGACTGGTCATGTCATCCATAAAGAAGGTGAGCAGTGTAGAAATTAGCAAAATATGACCACATATCAAAAACTAGCAGAGAGACAGAAAAATGTAGGCAGTTACCAGTTTTTGTCATGGTAAACCGTTGATGGAGTGCCTCAAGGTTCAACAGTACGTTCTTAGTCACTTCCGAGGAAATAGGTCGCAATACTTGAAATACAGATATTTAGGTTTCCATCTCTTTTAGAAGAGATGGAAATTTTTCTTGTTGACTAAAACAGCCTAAATGATAAGGCAATGTGATACTAAATGAAGCATAATGTGCTCTGATGGGCTGAGAATTGTCTGTCAGAAAGGTCAGAATTGTCTTGTTTCCATGGGCTTTTGATTTCATCTGGCTGGTTGGTTCTTGTTTCATCTTTGGACTGTTAGTTCCTTGCGGAAGGGACATTGTGTTGTGGGGTTTTTATGTCCCTGTACAGCATGGTGGCATTCTGGTCAAGCCTTAGGCACGGGGAGATCTGGTTACTAAAGAACCACAGGGCACTTGGAGGAGAGGTTGTTAGAGCAATGGAGAGGCCAGATGAGCACTCATATTAAAGAGAGATAAAAAGCACTGAGATTATGTAGAAAACGTTTAGCGGAACAAATGGTATGGAGAAAGTCCAATGGGAATTTCTGTTTTCTCTCTGCCCCGTAAGTAAAAAGGACCTGGAAATTCAGAGTCAATACAAGAAATACTTTTTCATGTAGCTTGTGAATAAACATTGGAATTTGTTGTTATTGGAGCTTGTGAAGGTTAAAGAACTTCAAGGCTAATCACGATATCATCTCCTGGTTAAGTTAGTGTCTAAGCTGGAGACCTAGCATGGGGGTAGAATTTCTTCTTCATGCTGATGAGCTTCAGTAGGAATGTATAGCTTGCCTCTCTCACAGATATTAACCAAGTGATAAAGTGATTGTGTCATCTTTTTATAGGCTTTCCATCCCTCTTTTTTTTTTTTTTTTTTTTTAGACAATTTCTTGGCAATGAAAGACAGCTAGTTTAATAAGAAGCTCTCAAACCTGACAGGTTGAGATCCAAAGCTCTCAGCCTGTGAAGAGACCAAAATTTGTGTACAGAGGAGGCTCGCATTAGGGATTGGGTGCCCAAATATTCCTTATGCATTCAGAATTTTCAAAACGTGCCATATGGAAATTGTAAATGAATTTTTTGATAAATTGGCTTTTAACATCTTTATTTTGTATCACTGGATACTGCAGAACATTGTCATTAAAGTCAGAAACGTCAAGAAACAGCACTCCAAAACTTCTGTCTCAGGTTTTCTTTAAGACATTGATCTTGATTTTTTTTTTTTTTTTTCCCCCTTTTTTTTTTTTCCCTAAGTGCTGTCAGGTACTGTGTAAGCTGTGAAATGTATCTCAACTTTTGTGTGTACAAGGAGATCAACTACTGCTCCCAGTCAAAATAAAACACAGACTACACATGCAGGGACTGAAGTAAAACATATGTGTGACATTTCAGGCTGAGTTACATTCAGAGCTATTAAGCATGGGTTGGAAATAATAAAATCATTCCTTTTCCAACAGGATTGATTAAATGATCAATTTGTGATTACTTCAAACCAATAAATAACATTTAATGTTTATAGTGGATTAAATTAATATTTATAGTGGATTGAATTACAATTTTCCAATTTACCTGTTTTCATGTAGAGTTTCTGTTTTGTTTTGTTCTTTTAGCTAAAATGTGATGCTGTAGTGAGTGAAATCAGCACTGGTCCAGGAACAGTGAACTTTACGATAAACAGGGAATTATTAGCAAAGGTGAGTACTATATTTCAGGTGCATTAAGGTAAAAATAAATTCCTCAATATAAAATTATAGAATACTTACTGTTGTCTTAGAAAGGTATTTTCTATGTAAAACTGTCTTTTCTAAGTTCTCCTTGAGGATCCCTGTTACTGATTTGTTATGTAGGCCTTGTTATGTAGAACATAAAGCACTGATAATCGTAACTCCTCTTTTTCCTCTCTTTTTCTGCTTTAAAAGGCTTGGTATCTGCTTTGAGTTTCTACAGTATACAACTCAAAAGTTTTGATCTTGCATGTAAAGATTCTTGTTTAAAATAGAAAAGGATGGTGAAAAGATACCTGAAATAAAAGCATTTGATAGCAGATCTATCATTACATACTTTGCTAAAAAAAAAAAAAAAAAGAAAAAGGAACATGTATTCCTCAAAGTCCAATGCCTGTCTGAAACTGAACCCTCGTTTGTTAAACCAGCAGCTTAATGAAAGGAAGATACCGCCCAGTCCGTAAGAGTAGTGTCTCAGTTGTACTCTGTCTGAATTATTTGCAAGAGCTTCATAAAGATAAGTGGATGGCTGGTACTGTTAGACTGGGGACTGAATGAAAGCTTTGCTAAGCCAGTTCAACTAACTTGTGGAGCAAGCTACATTGTGTTGTTGTTCATGACCTTAACCTATAGGCTTAGCAACTCTTGTGGAAAAGCATGTTGTGGTCTTAGAAAATCAACCACATTTGAATTAGGGGCAAGAAATCAGGTCTCACCTAATACTGGTGAAGCCCTCTTCCTATCAGGACTTCCACTGAGTCACTTAGGCTTGTAGTCCTCTTTTCCTGAATGGTAAGACCCTTTCTTCTTGTGAATTGCTAATGCTTAGGCCTGCCTATCAATCAGTTGCTTTATCCCTTTAATTTTTCATTAGCTATTTATAATCAATCCGTCTTGATAAGAACATAGCAGCTGACTATTCACTGAAAGAGTAGTTTGAGTGGTAAATTTTATTCATGGACAGAATTTCACAAGGTACTTCATCCGTAGGGATTCTAGTCAGTTTAATGATTGAAGCAAAACTGTGTGTCTGGCCTAGTAGAGTTTTGCTGGAAAAAATGTGGAATTAGGACATATAATTTTGCATTATGTCACTGAGGAGAGAGGAGGAGATAAAACCTAGCTGTGACTTTCACTGATACGGAGAATTGGTCTATAGGTAAATTTGATGATTTCTATGTAAGGTTACCTTCTTAGGTGCCGTAGTAAGAACAGAATTAAAAGTTTTCTACAGGAGCAGTTCTCCTCTTTTTTTTTTTTTTTTTTTTTGAATTTATTCATTTATTCCATATCTCTTGCAGAAGAATTTTAAGGTGATTTTTGGAGGAGAGAAAAAGAAAAGCTTCCACTGAATGGAATGAGATATCCACTTCAGTTCACATTGTTAAAGACCTCTATTATCTTCAGGAAGTTTGTCCAATACATACAGCTTGACATATTAGGTTTTGTAGCGCATTGGCATCTGTGTGACAAACTGAAGTATGTAGGGTATGTACAGGGTCTTACCTTGCTGTATGCATGCTTTACTGATAATATAGTCAGCATAGGATTCCTCTTCTCACAAACTGTGTTCAAGCTGTTAAGGAAATATTTTAAGGCATTTTACACAGTCTCCATACATTCAAAGTGGACACACTTTTGTAGGGACTGTTCACAGTGTCCTTACAGACTTGTAGGTGAGGAAGGAAGGGGTGATTGGACACATGAGGATTGAATAGTTGAGTATCTTTGGCAGTAGAAAGGAGTAGGAGTAGAAAGCAGACTGGCTTTTGGTGCCTAGAAAAACCTAGCAGTTTTAGTAGAATGTGAATGTATTCTTTTTTCCTCTTCCTGCTACAGAGTTAGGTGACTTGGTAGTTCTGAGGAGACTTAAATTCTTGCAGAAGTCTTCTGTTTTTCTGTTTCCCCATTGTATATACATGCTTTCTTCCAATGGGAAAGGAAAATAATATTAGGCAGATGCTATTCCTAAAATCGAATTTTTTCTCCTAATGGAGAAATACAGTGGACAGTGATATAAAGTAACTGGAGAAAGGTAGAAACATTAATCTGCCTCATGTTCTAGGACAAAGAATGAAAGCAGTTTAAATTTATACTACCAAAATTAGAAATAGCTAAGCCTCTTTTGACTTAAACCAGTGTCACTTAAACCACTGGCTGATGTTTAAATATGCTGTTAGGGTTATGAATGACCAAAGGTTCCATGAGCTGTTGTTGCAGTCTACCTGCAGTGAACTGTAGTTGTTTTGTCTCTTAAATTGGCTTTAGTGATAATCATGAAGGCTAGAACTCCCGTACTTCTGTGTGAGATTTCCTGAAGCGAAAGAAAATGTGTTCATGTGCTATTCAGGTGATCTGCATATGCGTGGTAATGCTCATGCAGTCAGAGCTCATGGGATTTCTTGCAGGCCCTCAGTCACAAGGAGTGTGTGGGAGGTCTGATGTGTCCCAAAGGGTTGGACCTACGTGATCTGGCTGTGCTGTGCGCAGCGGGTGTCCCCTGTATTCACACCATGACAAAAACCTTGGTTATAGGACAGGACTCCTAGGAATTTCAGAGAAGTGGCCAAACACCTCAAAGTGTGCCTAGATAAGATGTATTTGTGGGAAGAGGACACTTTTGAGGAAGCCCAGAGGTATGGTATGTAGCTTTTTTTTATTAATTGAAAAAGAAAAAAAAAAAAGCCTGTTGAGAACATTTGGCTGCGCAATGAGCTAAATTCTCTAGTCAAGTTTACTGCTCATAAGCTCTCCTACTTTTTCATCCAATTCTATGATCTAGTTCTACAAGGTACTCTTTTTATTTTAAAATGTGTTACCTGAATTAGGAGAGGTGAGGGTCCTGGTTAGAACCCTATTTACATGGGAACTCTCTCATTTTACATGAGGACACTGTTGTACCCACATTCTTGGACTTAGTTTCCTTTCCTGCCCACCAATTACCCCCGGGTTACTCTGTTGCCCTTTCATGTTATGTAACTAAAAAATGATAAAAAATAGGCTTTCCACTTCCTTTTAAGTTTCCACCAAAATCAGCCTTGATCTTCACCAAAATCTCTGCTTATCATTTCTCTATCTTTTTAATTGATCAGATGCAGCTTTCAAAAGTTAATGGCATTTTCATCTGCATATGAGATCTTGTTTGCTTGGCAGACCAGCCACCTAATTGCTAACGTGAATAAAGGCTGTGGGTTCAGACTCTTGTGTGACTAGTTAACAGTTTTCCCGATCATGCTTTCTGTTGTTGAAACATATCTTCCTTTTTTTTTTTTTTTTTAATAATCGTTGTGGTTTAGACTGTGTTGCAGCAGGTGTTGAAAGATGGCTCAGAGTATGGAGTAAAAAGTGAACTTTTCTCTACAGTGCCTAGACAAAAGGCAGTGATTGAGTTCAGGTAAGCATGTGTAATGAGTCCTTTCAGAAAATTGCCTTGTCTGCTGATTGATATTTTGCTGATGGATATTCATTGCTGTAATGTATGATGCCTGTGAAGTTAAACCATGTTTACAGTATTATATTCAGCTGTATTGATACTCCAATATATTTGCCAAGTAGAATGTAAGTTATATTTAGGGAATTGAGGCTTTTTCCCAGAATATATTTTTGGTATTTAAAGAGTTCATACCTCACACTGCCCTTCACTAAGAATATTAGTGCATAATAGCATTCAGTTTTTAAGTCAGCTTCTTTTATTTTGTTATCAAGAAACATGATCTGAATTTTCAGCCACTAACCCATTTCTTTTTTCACCTTAATACCTTCCTCCCTGACTTGCTAAAGCAGCCAGGCATTTGTCTTGCAAAGTCTTCTCAATTGTTGGCCCCAAAATTTCTGTCCAGTGCAATTTTGTTTACGGTCACCTGCTCACAGAATGAAAAGTGGCTGACTCAGATCTCTTTAGGTATAAATATTTTTGTTCACTTATACTCCCTCTGTAGGCTTCCATAGTCATGGAAAGTAAGCACTTGGTTTTAATTTGGAGGGTGAATTTTCATAGCTGAACTTCCATTTTATTATCAGGGGCAAACAATTGTGGGTACGGGGTTTTTTTGGGGGGGGCCATTGTTGGTAGAAGAAGATGTGATTTTAGTTACTGATTCTTGTACACAAGGTCCCCTGTCCTGGTATCAGATTTCTCTCTAATAAAGGTGTGAAGAGAATGAGTCGTATGTCCAAAACAGGTAAAAATTGAGAAGGTAGTGTAAGTCCTTTGTCACTAGTATACTTGGGTTTTGTGGGGTTCTTTGTTGTGGGGTTGTTTGTGGTTTCTTTTTCCCTGTAACATTGGCTGTTAACTGATACTAGAGGAAAAACTGGTTGGATAGGAAAATTTGCTGTCTAGAACAGAAGCTAATCTGGGAATTTTAAGGGAAAATTGAAAATGGTGGTTTTATTTCAGTTCTTCTGCTGTATGCATGAGTTGAATTCTTTTGACTTGGTGATCTGGCAGTCTTGTAAATTGAACAAACATTATTTGTGAAAATTTGTTACAGCTCCCCTAATATTGCCAAAAAGTTTCACATAGGACATTTGCGTTCCACAATAGTAGGTAAGTATGCATTTAACCGTGTCCTAAAAGAGCTTCTTTGTCTTCCTGCTTCACTTGACAGGAAACGCAGCTAACCTTTCACTCCTCTAGTGGAGTGGCCGTGTCAGGCTCAACTTGCTAATTAAAAACCTTTTGCTCATTATGCAGTGAAGAAAAGAGCGTGGTGTGTTGCTGGCAGATTTATTAAGTCACACGTAATATAGTTTTATGACTCTGAACATTAAATGAAGTAGTTTGAAATTGTTCTACAAAGACACCCAGGGCAGTTTTCATTGAGGTGTTATGAGAGTTCTTTGAATTTTAAGTTTCCAATTTGCACTGGACTGCAGAGCAGTCAGGTAGTTATGTCTTGGTGGCTGACTTGCAAAAAGCTTGCTTTTATATGTTAATTACTTTATGCCAGTATTACTAACACAGTTGCTGCAATTTGTAATGGAATAATTAATAAGTTTATTATGCAGTACTGTAATGGCATATGGAAAACATTATTTCTCCCTCCTTTCCCTCTCTCACAATAAAAAATAGTAGGTTATTAGCAGAAGATCCTACAGCATCTGCGCAGCTAATAATGTATTAGTTTTTGATTATATTTCATGTATCATGTATAATTATTAATTACATAAAGTTAATAATTCTGCCTTTTCAGGGACTGATAGTTGAGTGAAATTACATAATTTGGGCTCTCTATGTTCCATTTCTGCACCCTTTGCTATAGAAAAAAAACACATTCAAAAATAGTTCTGTAGATCAATGCTTGTCCAACAGTAAGAGAATGAATTGACTACAGAGAATGGAATTGAAAGTAATTGCAAGCTATAATATGGTGTTATAATAGAAGAAGAGAAAGCTTTCTGCATCCTTTTACATCAGTATTGTAATAAAAAGTTACCCTTGAAGCACAGGAAAACAAAGGAAGGGATGCGGGTATTTATTCTTTGTAATTCTATGGTTGTAGCTAAGCTCAGGAGAAAGATGAAGGGTTTTTGTTGTAATAACAGTTAGAACCAAGACGTGCTTATGTGATACGGTAAGTTTGAAGCGTATCGGACACATAGTGTGTTAAGTGCAGAGCTCAGTACTACTCCAGCAGTTTATAGAAATTCAGGACTTGATGTTCTCTATTTAACGTCACAGTTAACAGCAGTTTGTGAATTTTGAGTACTTGCTTAACATCCTGGTATGAGGTTGCCTGACTGTCACGGTAATTATGTATACTGCCACATATTTGTGAGAATACAAGACTTTTTAAAGTGTTTTTCACGTTCATATATTTTGCAGCATGTGCATGCATATACACATGTGTATGTTTTTATCACTGTTGTATGAGACACTTTATGGCACCTTTCAAATGCACGGCCTTTCTTACCCTGCTCAGAATACTATTGCTTTTAGTTGTGAGGTATTTTAGCAAATTCTGTGGAGTAGTTCATCTGATTGCTTTTCCTCTTCATTTTGAATACAGATCATACAAAAACAGAAAACTGTTTTGTTGGGATGAGAGACTACCTACCAATAATAATACCAATTTTGTTTCCTTACCAGGCAATTTTATAGCAAATCTCAAAGTTGCTCTGGGACATGAAGTAATAAGAATAAATTACCTTGGTGACTGGGGCATGCAGTTTGGTATGTTTTAATATTTGTTTCTCCTGTTCCCTTTTCTACTGTATAATGTGGTCTAGGTTTCCAGCTTCAGTTTTTGCAGGCCCATTGGATTCACTCTGAGCTCATAAAGAGTAATACCGTATTGCCATGCATGTAATGTGTAGTTAATCTCCTTAAAATACAAACAAAACAATCCGGACTGATTCATCAGCAGTGTGACCTATATACTACTGTTTAAGAAATAACAGGAGGAAATTTACGTAACAGTCCCTCTGTCCCTCAGTAGCTCCTCTCTCAGATTATGTAATTTGGGGTTTATTTTTAAAGGGCAGTATAAATATTTTCTGAGTGTGCTAATTACACCTTTGGAGCTCTCATAGCTGAACAGACTTCTGTTGCTGCCTCCAGATAAAATGGGTACATATTACCATAGCTGTTGCATGTCTACTGTGATACTGTCTTCCTTATTCAGATTTTGCATGTGTAACAGTTGTAGAAGAGTAAGCTTGCTAATTTACCTATGCCACACCTTAACACACAGCAATAGAATAATTGTAACAAAATGTGTATTTTATATTTGGTTGTCTTGGTGTGTATTGTGGTGTTTTCTATATCTGGTTTTTTGTTCCCTCTGGAAACTAGCTCATTATTCATAGATCATAACTTCCACAGCAACTGCATTTTGGCAGGTTGAGGCCCAGAAAGTTTGTATCTTTGAAGATGTACCAACACTTCCCCCAAAATATTCAGTAGCAAAAGAGAGGTGTGTAGGTGGAGAATGTGCAAGTGAATAGGCCCTAGAAGAGTATCAATCTTGCATGCATGTGCGTTTGCATGCACACACATAAACACTCCCACCTCTTCTGAAATGGCCATCAGATAAATGAGGACTGAAAAATCCTCTCAGGTGCAGCCTAGCATGGCTTGAGATTTATTCCCTGCCCAGAGATCGTTTATGTCCGATTGCTGGATCTGTAAATATCCCTCTTATATGGCAATTGACCCATCCATAGGATTCATAACTTTTTTTATTTCTGTTTTTAATCTTGCATTTTAAATTGATCCATATTCTCCTCTTCTTTTCTAATTTCCCCCCAAATGCTGTTTTTGACATATTTTTAGCCATTTAAAAAAAGGCAGTCATTGCCTACTTCCTCGTTCTTGAAAGCTGGTACGCCTGTGAAAACTGTGAAACTCCCCCACATCTTTTGCAGTAGGTTCTGAAAACAGTGTCCATATATTTATTTTTAAATGGCAAACACAAAGTGCAATGCCTATTAAGTGGTCACTTTTGCTCATTCCAGCCCTTATGATGCCCCCTCCAATTTCGCTGGTACAGCTGTTTATGGGGACATCAATGAATCAATTTTATGAACAGAGCTGGGTTAAAAACTTCTACTCCATTTATGTATTCAGATTCAGCAGTGTAGATAACATAACTGAAATATATTCAGTTCTACCCATTCTCCTTCTAGAGTAAATTTCTGGGTTTTAGACAGTTGACTGTGGGAGCGGTAATAGAATATTTTTTTCCTTTGTTAAATTATTTCCTCCGCAGCTCGTCTGATCCTGTTTCTGATCAAACAGTAGTTTATAGCAGAGCTTTGCTTCACTTAGGATTTGTTTCATAGGAATTGAATACAGAATGAGTTCGCCTAAAATTCAGTAAATTTCATCATTGCGTATTTCATTCATTTTTGCCCCTTAGGCAGAATTTTATCACTATGCTATTGTATAATGAATGTGGCAATGGCAATTAAGCAATGAAATGCAATGTAGTTAGAGGGCTTCTCAACTAACCTCATTCACTCTGTCTTTGAAGATACTAAATTGTACTCCTAAGTCTGAATATCAGGAATTTTATGTATTTTAATACAAAGTTCCCTGAGGGTATAAAGATCACAATGCCTGTTATTTACATGTATACCTGTTGTCCAGCGCACAACTGCTAGAATCATGCTTTTGACTTAGTAGTTCCAACTGTTTCTTTCAAAATGGGTGCTCCCGTCTTTATTTGGGCTGGCTCAGCTTAAATATATGACAGGTTTTATAACAAATAATATAGTCATGCTTCACAAAATTATAGCATAAGAATATTATTATAATGGTCCTTTCCCAGAAGCAATGCTATAATTAATGATCTGTCAGCATTTCTATTACAACTGCTATTGTCAGAGGCTTTAAAACGTAATAATTGAAAACATATTTTGCTGAAACATGGCAGAGAAGTTCTCAACCTCTAGGCAGTTGTGGGGCAGTTTTCTTAAGGTAACAAAGCTTATGCAGTCACACTGTTTGTCCATCTGTCTTCCTGTCACTCTGCTTCTAATAAATTTTGAACCCATTGGCCAACTTCAGCCAGATCTGACAAAGAAAAATGTCTCCAAGAGAATAAATATTTCTTTTGGTATTGTGACAGTTGGCAGCCGAGTAGGGATAGAAACACAATGTAATGCCCTCTGCAAGAGAAAGTTAACTTCTGTGTTTAGCCTGCCGGCTAACCAGTCAGCACATCTAAGTCAGAATCGGCCCCAACACATGCTGCATCTGGCCAATATGAGTGAGTATAACAAGGGCTGGGGATAGTTTGGGGAAGACAGAAACGTGTGGAAGGATGTGTTTGGGTTGGATAAAAACTGGCAGTCTTGCTGGGGGTTGGAGTGTGAAGCCAACACTGAAAAGTGGAATATGTAGGTACACTAATATCTAAGAGAGATCATTAGGAAATCAAGCTCTGATTGCTCATAGAACATGCTGTCCTTGAAACTCCCTTTCAATGGGATTACACTCATTTTATTTCCTAAACACTAACTTGTTTTTCTTACTTAAATCTGCCATGGCTTCTATCACACTCAGTGTTTCCAAGAGGAAAGTTCTTGAGATAGTGCTATTTGTTTAGTTGCAGAGGGCTTTTCAAAGGGATACCTGCATACCTATTCCTCAGATGCTGCCTTCACATCAGTCCTGGTCCTTGTCAGCTCAGAGGACTGAGATGGCCTTAAAAGCAGCCTCAGAAAATCTAAGAGGCTTCAGAGTTAGTACTGCTAGATTACTGAATGAGTTAATGGGCTCTTTTGATTTAGACAGTAAGACTGGGATTTGGATCTTGCCCTTTCAGATGGCTTTCGGAAAGTGCAGAAGCCAAGTCGGATACGTGAAAAAAGCTGCATATTCTCAGCATGCAGCAAAAAGTTCTCTTGAAAATATTGCGTGAGTGGTATGTGGAATACCATATTGTGTCCCAGTTTCTATTGTCCTTGAAATGATAATACTGTTAAGGGAGGCAGCAAAACAAGGAGTTTTGAGCACGTTCTGTTGCTGGACAGTTTCCACTGTGTGGCTTCTCATTTACAGCTGGTTGCTGTGTAAAAGGTAATTTTCTCTACAAGTCCAGAAACAGAAATTCCATTTATAAGGAATTGAAAAATCATCATAGTATTTCTTACTAATTTCTAGCTATTATAGTTTTGGTTTTTTTCATGCAGTGGAATAATAGGTTATGCTTTTGATTTGTTTTTGTAGCATACACCATTATATTGTTTAAAAATGTAAGGCATTTCTTTTATTACATACAATGTTAAGACTAGACTTGCTTATGAAAACAACTTAATCAACAAAACAATATACTCTGGGCTGTTGTTTAACTCTGTATTTAATTGTTATTCAAGGTTTATTGGGTGTTGGTTTCCAACGCTTTGGCAACAAAGACAAGCTAAAATCCAGTCCTTTACAACACCTTTTTGAGGTAAGTTCAGAGAAGACCAACTAGGGACTTCAGAGGACAGTCCATTTAACTTAGCTGTCAATTTTCTACAGAATGGTATGTCTGTCGGGTCATGATGAGACTCATGTTGGATTTAAATTCCCTTGCTTGAAGGACCAGTGCTAGCCTGGGCCACGGCAGTAGAGACAGTTTTCACTAGGCAATGGCAGCAGAAAGATGTTTCATTAGGCTGAAAAATATGCCCCATGAGGGAGGTAATTATATGGATACTTAAGTTGCATTGATTGCTGCTACCACCACAGCCAACTTGACTGATATCAACTATCTTAACTGGGCATAGGTGACCACTGAGCTCACTGTGGTATCTGCAGTGGAAATGGTGTCTCGCATCTAATGCTGTAGTATGTTGGTTACCAATGTTGTGAAAAGAAGTGGCATGTACAGTGTAAAAATCCTCTTGTTGCTATTATTTTTAGAGTAAGTAATATTTAATTTACATTGCTCAATACACGATTCACTGTGGTTGAGGAAAAAGATCTTTAAAGTGTTTTGTATCTAATATGGAGCCTTAGCATATATAGGTAAGGAGGACTGACCGTCACTTTCCAGAACACTGTTCTGGCTCTGCAGAATGCTCTTCTTTCTTCCCTGAGTGTGAAAGAGCCAGGAGCATTAGAAGGTGCAGTTTCTGCTGACAGGCATTCAGGAAATGCCTTTCAGTGGTAGGGAAGGCTGTTTCATTGCAGGAGGATGCCCTCTCAGTTGCCCACCACGCCCACCAGCATGGTGCAAGTGCTATAGATTGCATTTCTGTGTGTCAGAGACAAAACTGACTCCGTGGACTGTCCAGGTTAGCAATAAAGTTTGAGGTAGTTTAACAAGCCTTGTTGGTTTACTCCATTCAAATATGCCTAATATCATCTGAGTTAGTATTTATTTCTTCCTCTTTACCAGTTCCTATGTCACTTCTTGTTTCATACAGTGCAATGAGCAAAAAACGTTTCATCAGTGTTTTGATACTTGTGAGTGATCTTTGATTGACAACCGTGCTGGGTGTAACACGTATACGATACGTGAGAGAACGTGACTTATATACTTACCCACACAAATCCAACAACCATGAGGATAGGTAGACAAAATTTTCTGAATGGCTAATGTTCAAGCCCTCATCCTTTAAAAGAAAGATCTTTTGTGTTAATGGGGCTTTGACAGGCTTCTTGTGTGGCACTGTCAAGTGTTCTCTTATTACAAAGCTGAACTGTGCTTCACCCTCTGAGCTGGATATGGGAAGTATTGCTACTGCCGGTGTTCGGACAGTGTATCACAGGATAACTGTGATAAATCTATTTACTGACAAAGGAACAAACTGTTTGAATACTTGGATACTCTACAGCTGAATACATATTAGGCAGATTGTTTATGTGGCAAAGTAGCTGATAAATCTGTTTACTGACAAAGGAACAAACTGTGTTTGAATACTTGGATACTCTACAGCTGAATACATATTAGGCAGATTGTTTATGTGGCAAAGTAGCTCCTTCTGAGTTTGCCAGCTTCTTTGACATAGATAAACTTTGTTCGCTTATTCCCTCATCCCTGAGGCCTGCTCAATAAAATTGATAGATTCTCAACATGGAGGTGTTTTAGAGCTGTCGGACTGATTTAAAGAGACGACAAGAAGTAGTCATATTCTTGTGGTTGTGAATTGCTGCACATTATTTAATTTTTATTTATAACTTCAGTCCATTCTTAGGATTTAAATTTTTAATACTTGAATTTTGCACTAAAGCTTTAAAATACCATCTATTGCAGTAGTATGTAGGCTTTATGACCTTAAAAAAATTACCTTCAAGTGTAGAGAACAGGATTCAGTCAAGCTGCAAAAGGTTCTAAGAAAGTAGTTGTTTGAGACCAAATTAGTTTCTCAAATATTCCCAATTTTTAACTGTTTGTTCAGCTCTATTCCTGGTTTGTATCAAAAACTGAGATGTGTTTCAAAGTGGTGTTTTTTCTGCTGTTGTGTGAAACTAATCTTTCCTGTAGTTCGTTTAAAAAGAAAATTTCCATAGCACAATTTCTGTATAAATAAATGTATAGACAAACGTACCTTTCCAAACCTCTTTGCACCCTCCATTTTGGTCAAGAATCAGATGCAAATATACCTTTTGCATTATTTTTGCTTTATAACATCAAAGACTGGGGATGGGGTGGGCGGCATTAGAATGTGTGAAGCTACTGATGGGGGAGGGAGAACATTGTTCTTGGAAAGGGTTGAATTTTCCCTCTACTTTAAATTTCTTTTTTGTGGCAGGACTAAGCAAACATTAATCTTTGAGGCTTGTCAGCAGTACTGCCTGTTAAAATCTCTAAAAATCTTGGGACATAAAAGGAAGGGGAAAAGTTCAAGAGTTTTGCTGTAGAAGTTTTTTTTTTTTTTTTGATAGGCGGCACCCATTTCGAGCAAGGTATTGTTGACAAACTCCTTGTCTGAACATTGCAGGAGTAAAGTTTTTATAATTATTCATTTTTTTGTCAAGATCACAATGATTTGGGGATTAAAACTCCCTTACAAAGACTTAAAAGTTAAACAGTGTTGAACTATTTGGGTCTAAATACATAGTGTAACCACTAGTTAATTTAATTATTTTTCAATAGTACTTTAACTTTTTAAAAACTTTTCCATGGGCTTTCAAAATGCTATATGTGGAAAGCAAGGAATCATTGTCTGGGCACATATTTGGCCTTTAGATGTAAAGGAATATTTTATCGTAGAATAGAATCATAGAATATCTCAAGTTGGAAGGACCCATAAGGATCATCGAGTCCAGCTCCCTGCTCCTTGCAGGACTACCTAAAATTAAACCATATGACTAAGAGCATCGTCCAGACGTCCAGACACTCCTCGAACTCTGACAGGCTTGGTGCCGTGACGACTTCACTGGGGAAGCTGTTCCAGTGACTGACCACCCTCTCAGTGAAGAACCTTTTCATAATGTCCAATCTGAACTTCCCCTGATGCAGCTTCATTCCATTTCCTCGTGTCCTGTCACCAGTCACCAGAGAGAGGAGATCAGCACCTCCGACTCCGCTGCCCACCTTCAGGAAGTTGTAGACTGCGATGAGGTCACCCCTCAGCCTTCTTTTCTCCAAGCTGGAGAGCCAAATTTGTTGTACATAGATAAAGTTGGCTAATAAAAGAGTACGTAATGCTTTTAGCAAACTGACAGTGCATATGTGTGTGTCTAGTCACGTGTTGACATTTATATGCTTGACTTCAGTCACAGAGAGACAGCATGTATTAGTATGGGTGCATAGTACTGTAAGTAAGTGGCTTTTGGATCAGAACTGGGTTGGGTTTTTTTTGAGCTTGTAAAACATCGAGTCTTATCAACTTCGTGGTCCTCTGAAGAAAAGTCTCGGCTTTAAGAGTCTGTGATGGTTTCCCTTTCATGCATAAATTAGTTCTTCTGTATTCTGCTGCTGCAGTTTGTTTCAGTGTTGTGAAGAGGACGATAGTGACAGCAGTAAGGAGTTATGGCCTTAGTCTTGTTTCAAGATAAGCTGCACATTTTTCTATTGGAGTTTGGACTACTCTCATTCATCCTTTAAATAGGAAATGTATTCCTTTAACATGGCTTTAAAATTTTGATGTTACAAATGTCATCTTTAAATGTATTTGTATTGTTCTTGTAGAACTTTGCTCTGCTTATTTTTATTGGAGGAGAGGATTATACTTCTTCAACCATTATATTTTAGGTATATGTGCAGATTAACAAAGCAGCAGAAGATGAAAACACAAAAAAGCTGGCTAAGGATTTCTTTAGAAAACTGGAGGAACATGATGAGCAGACATTGTCACTTTGGAAACAATTTAGAGACTTCAGTATTGAGGAATACATCGGAATTTATAAGGTACAAGTCATCCACTGCTTTTTCTGTGTTGTTGTTAAAATGGTCTCTTTTTATCTGTTGCTCCATCAGTCTAATTGACAGTGCACAGCACCTTTTCATCCAAGAGACTGCCAAAGCAGTGATCTGACTGAGGAACAGAGGTTGCTGTATTGTTGTCAATTCATTGCCTTTCCAGTAAACTTTACAGTATTGTGGGGAAGATGTTTCTAAATACGCCAGGTTATGCCCCATTCTGTTTGGAAAAAGCACGGTAGTTGATTTAACATCTAAGCAGACCGTCACTTTAGTTGCTGACAGCCTAGATACATTTTGTTTAATGGAGTCCATGTAATTGACCCTTTGACTAATTCTCCCTTCTCAGAAGCCCTGAAGCTAGGAGTATGGTGCTAGGCAACAAAGCAAATCAGTGTTAGATAAATACTCTTCAGTTTTGCTTTATCTTTGAAGTCAGCAACAAGCCACTAAATTTAACAGTTTCCATGTAATAAATTTTATTAGGAGATAACTCTGTTTTCACACTTCTGATCTAGTATTATAATGCAGAGCTGTGTATGTTGCATATTAAATTGAGTGTAAGTAATTAGAGCAGCAGGAGTTTACAACAGTAATCAGTGCATAAGTTACCTGCAGGTTGAGTTGAGCTAATATACAGCCATCTGTTGCATACTGTAATCTCGAGAATGGAGCTGGTGTCCACTGTTTCGTGGGAGATGTTTGTGCCACTGACCACAAAATGAATCTTATGAATTTGGGAAACAGGAGTGAGATACACTTACTGTCACTGAATCCAGTCTCTTGGTACTAATACTATGTAATCTTACTCAAGAGTCCATCTGAAAACCAGCTAGTGTTTTTCTTTCCCACATTCTTGCAATGAAATTCTGGAATGGGTGCCCAGTTTTGATGGGCTTAGACGTTTTTTTCTAACTTGCAGTTACAAAGAATTTGTGACTCGTTTTATACCACTTCCTCCTTCTAGTATTATTCTTTACTTAAAATTGCATTTTTCCATCTTCTTCCTCTTGATGTATTTGTAGAAATTGGTCATGTCTTCTCTTTTAACTTTGCAATCAAGGATGAAAGAAGTGGCCTTGCCCCTTCCTCAATGATCCAGATAAGCTGGCTGTGTTTTAATTTCTTCCCTGAAACATATCACTGGATTCATGCTAAGTACTCCAAGTTAAGATCTCCTAAGTGAGAGACAGCCTTGATAAATTCTAGTGGAAAGCTGACCTGTTAGGGTAAGTGGGTATTGGGCTGTGTATGCAGCTGCAGCATGATGGTCGCTCGTCATTGATCACATGATGACTGGTACAGCTAGATCTTTCTCTCCCGATTCCTTTTCGAACTAGTAAGTATTGAGCTGATGGACTGACAGCTTTGTTGCCCTCATTTAAAAACCTTGTCTTTTGTACTATTACATTTTATCTGGTTTCGACAGTTAAGGTCATCCTATCTCTCCTAGGTGTACCCTCAGCATTCCTAGTAATGGTGATTTCTGTGCGCTCAGCAGTGTTTGTGAGCGTTTTTCTATTTCTTGTAGCATCCTTTTAAAATATTGGTTTCAAGTCCAAGTAACTTCTCTGCAGTCCACTGGTTTTGCCTCCAGCACAGCAAGTTAGAGACCTACCTCAAATTTTTTGTACTAATTGCTCTCTCCATTTACTCCTAATTTCTCATGAACATTATACCCAACACTGTATTAAACTCAGGGAGATGCAGAAATCAATTAAATCAAAATCCAAACATCCTTTCCTTTTAACAATGAAGTGACATTTCCTGGAATAAAATTAATCTTTGCACTCTATTTGACCTGTGACACAGATCTATCATCTGACTTAATTTGAAGAAATGATTAGCCTCAATCTAACAATGTTTCCCTTCTTTGATATTCTTGGAACTTTTCAGCGTCTAGGAGTGCACTTCGATGAATATTCTGGAGAATCATTTTACCAAGAGAAATCCCAGGAAGTTCTAAAGATGTTGGAGGATAAAGGACTCCTTCAGAAAACAATGTATGAACTCATTATTCAATCTATTGGTGTAGTTTACTTAACAACTCAGTTGCATTTCAAATGAAATACGATGAGTGAGGTGTGTACGTCATCTAAAGGGAAGAGTTTTCTTTAGATGGTTTTGCTAGTTGTTCTTGTAGAAGGCCAACAGGATTTGTGCAAACACAGCTAAAAATTAAGTTTGCCTTAATTTTGCACAGAAGCCTGGCCGTGATAAATTAGGTGCAATGACAGTGTTCAACTCCTAATGGCCTTTTAGGCTGTTAATTAGTTTGGTAGCTGCATGTGCCATTTAACAAGCAGAATTAGATGAGATCCTTGCCTTGATGTGCTGCCTGGCTGAACTGGGACGGAAGCTGTGGTCATGGAGTGCAGCAGCATGTGGGCAGATGGCTCCTTGGCATCAGCAGTGATGACAACAAAGTTAGAGGAGCGGTCTTCAAAAAGACTTAAGGGATACAGTCATTCAAAGAAAAGAATGAGATTGTCTAGAGTGAGGGGGTTTCTATGGCAAGAGGCCTTCATTTTGGTTCTGACCTCTATCTCACCTGAACTTTACCTGTGTTTTGGATCTGGCTCGCAGTTACTTCAGTGTTTTCTCTCAACTTATAGAGAAGGGACAGGAATTGTGGATCTTTCAGAAAAGAAAGACCTCTCATCGTTTTCCACCGTCATGCGTAGTGATGGGACATCGCTTTATATAACAAGGCAAGTAAGCTCATCTGTATTTCTTGCCATTTGTTTTGCCAATAAACTTTTGTACATGATTACATTTGTAACTGATAGTACAGGTTTTGAAGCTTTTTATTTCTGGGATGGAACACCTTGACAAATGAGTAATTGAAACTGGAACTAGCAATGTAACTATGATGGGATGAAAATGGCTCAGGAAAAACAACTGCTTTTAAATACTTTTCTTCCCCTTAAGCAGTCTGTAGTAAATCTCCTCTTTCCATAAATCATAATATTTTCTCCAGCTACTGACTTTGAAAACAAAGCTGGGATCTCTTCATCTAATAAACACTTGCCAAATAATGAAGGTTTTAGAAAGACGTTTGCTTAAAATATTTATTGGCAGTGTGATGCTGAAAAAAATGGCTTGTTCAGCCATGTCTTCATTGACTCAGTCAACCACCAGCACTGTACCATCAATTTTATCACTGTTTTCCTGCCTTCTTATCAGTATCCTAAAATTCCTCTTGGGTATTTTAATGTGGAAGCCTTAACAGTTTCTTTGTGCCAGTAATGTAAATAAATCAGATGTCTAGCCCTCAGGGTAAACTGTGTACAGCGTTTCAGGACAAGGGTATTAGAGAGATGCTGCAGTCAATCCTGCACATTAGGGAGCTGCTAAATCCTGTAGCCAGGTAGAGGCAAGGCTGCCACTGCTCCGTGCCCACAGGTCCCACCAGTAGTGAGGCTGAGCAGCTGTTCCCAGTAGGCACACAAATGCACACGCATATACGCACACAGCCAGCCAAACAGGGCAACACAGACAAAACCACTCAGCACAAATGGCTTCATTTTGTTCCTCTCTGACTGATTAGGGTGAAGGTCTAATAGTGTGAAGCAATATACATGTATATATGTGTGTATATATACATAAATGTATGTATGTGATATATATTATCTACCTAAGTAATATACATACGTATTGTATGTATAAAGTATATATACACAATGTGGATCTCTCCAGTAGCTGAGCTTCAACACTCAGTCTGCCCATTAGCTGGCCCCTGGATCCCCAGGTCTCCCCACTTGCTGGCACCTGGGCACGCGAGCCCCCAAGGCCCATAGCCCCACTCCAGTTGCTGGTACAGACACAGTGGATGCCTCCGGTAACTGGGCTTAGACATGCGGTCCATCCAGCAGCTGGCCGTGGATCCTCACTCTCCCCTGTTGCCTCCTACGTAGAGACACAATGTACACAGGCGGGTCTCTCAGTTAACCCCCAGGCCCCATGGTCTCCAAGAGTTGGCCTAGACCCCCTGATACAGACAGTACAGACTCCTCTGCGTGCCTCATCTTTGAAGACACACATGTACCTGGGTCCCAGGGCACTTCACCTACTTGCTGGCTGGTTCAGCTTGATATTTGCTGTCAATCACATATGGACGTGTGTGCCCTCACTCCAGTTGTTGGCAGCAGAGACACCTTAGCCCCTATAACCCATGGTCAGCAATCCATGGTTGCTATCACTTAATTTCACTTATCTCCAGTCACTTCAGTTGCTGGCACCACAGATATATGGCCTATGTGACCTGTAGTCCCCAACTCCAGTTGCTGATACTTAGACCTCCAAACACATGGGCACACAGAAGAGGAAAAGTTTGAAATGGAGTTTAATAAGAAGACAGGACAGACTGTGCTGATCAGGTGCAGGGCACAACCGGACAAACATACTAACCAGCAATCCATTTACAAGCCACCTGCCCTATCTCCCTCTCTTTTCCTATCTCTGATTTCTCCCCTAAGCATCCCATAATAAGTCCTGTGCAATTGCAAATGCTTTTTCTTTGCATCCCATGTCCCTTAGGCAGTAACCTCCCTCAGTCAGAAGGTGGTCCAGAGTGGGTTTCAGACTGGAACATGGGGTTGATGGCTCTCCTGTGACAGCCCTGGGAGGGGCTTGAGCACATTGTTTCTCTGTACTACTTGTGTGTGCGAAAATGAGCTTTTTATCATGTAATCCAATGCTGAGCACTGGGTTAGTTTTCCAGGAGAGGGTTGTTTCTCTCAAGTCTCCTGGTTGATTGATTGTCCCAGTAGGCAGACAGAGACCAGACTTACTCTGTGCATAAGAACTGTTTCCTCAGTAATATTCGTAACTGGTGGTTTAAAAAAACATTTCAGACACGTCATGAACAAAGTATACATGTCCTCTTTTTTGTGTAAGGCATACATTGATCCCTCTAATCTGGCAGTCCTCTTCCCTCCATAAGAGTAGATTATTTTCCCAAGAGGCAAATAATGAGGTATGTTTGAGTGAAAGTCCAAATAGTTTCTCATTATCTCTTTCAGAGATCTTGCTGCTGCTATAGACCGAATGAATAAGCATAGCTGGGATACTATGATTTATGTGGTGAGTAATTCTAGATTCACCAAACACTTTTGAGCCTGACTCTCGCCAATAATCCAGGGGGCCTCTTGCTCCCAATATGACTTTGGCACGTGGTATTTTTGGCAGTAAAAAAATAGATGCCCTTACTGCCCAGCAACTGTGTCTCAATATGGCAGTGTTTCTTGGTTCTGTTTCAGTTCATGACCCACAGAACAGTTGAAAAATCAGCTCTGGAGTTACTCTGTTTTAAAAATTCATTGCAATTTGTTTTAAAGGAACTTTTACTCAACTGACATTGTATTTTCTGTATAAATGTTGTAATTAATATTTAAACAAGTTAGAAAAAGCTGTTAATGTTATAAGGAGTTGTAAAATGTTAATTTAGAAATTTAGAAATTAATGTTCTAAAATGAATCTAAGTCTACTCTGAAGTCCTGATATCTTATCTGAAATGTAAATTTTTATGGCTTTGAACAGTGCCTTGGTTTCATTATGTAGAAATCGCACATAAATTACTGCTTAATCAATCTGGAGCAGTTGTAGACAGGGAATATTTTTGTGTTTCTTGGTTTGATTATTTTGCTCTTTAACAATTCCAGCAGTATTAGTAACAAATAGCAGGATTATCTCCTCACTTGTGTGAGACTTTTTTTGCTTTAGTATTACCAAGGACATACTACGTGATGCTTTTAATTTTTTTTTTTTCCCCATATTTAGAAAAAACCATTTTTAAAACCATGTTCTATTATGTGAAGTCAATTAATGACCCATGGAAAAAATCTGCAGGTTTCTGGCATGTTCTTTGTGGCGTGTTTGGTAATGCCGATAAATCTTCTCCGGTGCAACTCTTTCAAAAGCCAATATAATGTTACAAATACCATGATTTAGGGGAGGGTGAGAGATCAGTAAGCATAAAATTAAATACCCAGATAGTTTAAAGTGCTACTTTTAGTTAAGTCACATTCCTCCTTTTATTTTCAGTCTTCAGGAAGTTTCCACTAACTTGTCATTCCCACAGGTGGTCATAGAACAGGGGGGGTTTTTTGTGTTTTTTGGGGCAGGTTACCTCTACTGAATGGAACATAGTAGATTCACTGGCATCGAAGACCAGTGTGGCTGTGAAAGTGCAATGCATTAGGAGCTAAGGAAGCTTCCTGCCTAGTTCATGTGGTTAGGTAATTATTTATATTTTGTTTACCATGAGGTAGTAGGGACCAAGGGAGAAGAAACAATTTGAAAAAAAGAAAGTAACTGCGTGGGTATTTTGCACAAATTAGGATAGGGGCTGAATGTTAAGCTAATGGAGTGAGCAAGTACAGAAGCAGTAGTCTTGAGCTGACTGCCTGCTTATAGCTGAACTCCAGTAACTGTTCACTTCCTTGCCTGGGCCTCCTTGATCTACTCCTAGTCCAAACAGAGAGGCAGCAAAACCAGACTGTGGCATGATCGATGGGACCATTATAATCATTCAAGTTGGAAATGACAGATTAGCCTGTCTAGTCCTGTTCTCTCAACCATGCTAAGGTTGCATAGTTTTTTGGATATCATGGTTAGTATTTCTATCATTTCTGACTTTCTGAGGGCTGAGAAAGTGGGTCATAAAATGAGAGGGCAATAACATGAACTGTTAAGAGAGTTTGTGGAACAGATAGCCTGATAAGGGAACTGCCAGCCTTGCTGAGTTTTGCTGCTGTTTTGTGGCAGTGCTTTGTAGTGGGTTAGGACTTCACTCAGTGTTACCAGAGGCGGGAGGACTTAATGGGTTTAAGTGAGAACACCAATTATTTTAGTCTTTAATTATTAAATACAAATGTATTTCATAATCCTGATCTCATCACAAGAAAATTATTTAGAGGCTCTTGAGTCTTATTTTGTAACATCATCCTATTTTCATGAGATCAACTTGATTAAAAGAACATTGAATTGGTTTATTAGTTGTAATGCTGTAAATCAGTGCATTCACCAATTCGTATTTTAAAAAATCCTACTTATTTCATGAAAATGCAGTGATATGAGCAAAATATTCAAAACCTTTAAAAATGAATTATTAAAGAGGTGCTAAGATTCTGTTGAATGTTGCATTCAAAAGGAGACGAAAACACTTTTATATATGAAGAATTAAATATAATCCACACTGTCAGACTGCAAACTTCTCCCTTAAAGCTAACCACTTAGACTACATTTGGACATGTATAATTTTGGGGCCTGTAGGGGAAAAAATCTGCCATTCTTCATAATATGAATCTTCTTTTTGAGCATTTGTGTTATTTTTGCCATGCTATGAAGCTATGAAAAAAAAAGTAATTTTATGAAATGGTAGTGTCTGCAGGTTCATCTTTTTTAACCTACCTACACATCCATGTTTTGAGTATTGCTTTTAGGCAGAGATGAAGTTGCGTGGTACTCCTAGTATTTATTACCATCCTTAACAAATCTGGTTTTCATGCAATATCAATTTTGTGGATTGTTCAAGCATAATAAACACTCATTGTTACGCTTCTTGCAGTATCACACAGCATCCAAAAACACAGGAGTTGATGCTTAGTTTTCAGGTGGCCAGCTGAAACCTGGAATTCAGCTTGTACTGCCTGATAGATATTCTTATCTTGGCCTCTCTTTTCATGTTCTTATTTCCATGGGAGTTTAAAGAATTATTAAAAAAAGCTATTAGATTATTATTAGATTATTTTCTGTTAATAATTTTGAATATTCTTCTGTATGCTATTTCTATACACATTGGTCAAGACAAGTAATTACAAATTTAAGAGGGCTTTTAGTTTAGTTTTAGCTGAAAGTTCTGCTCTGCAAAGAGTCATGAAGAAGCAATTTAGTTGAGAAGAATTGGAGTCTTTTGTCAGTGAGTATTGTCATGATTTGTCACAATATCTACTCACAAAAGACTGCAGTCCTTCAAAGAGGCTTTTAAATGCTGTGATTATGATCCAGGTGGTGAGGGATCTGCTGTTGTGCACACAAAACAAAACCAGTTTCTGTCATAGAATGTGTAATCTCTTGTAAAGCAGGAGAATAGAGATGACTTCAGACCTAGAGGGCAAGAGAGGAAACAGCGAGGCACCATCAGCCAGTACAGTGAGCTGGCCTTAATCTAAACTTTATAAAGTTTATTGTGAGATCTTTTAGTGAGAGAGATCTGGCTTTGTTACATGTACAGAGAGCTTCTCTCATACGTAAGATGTGCGGAGAAGAGCTTGGAGGGCCTTGTTTGAAATGATGACCACCACTGTCCATTTATCAGCCTTGCTTGTGAATCAGCACAGAGAGAGGTGATGCATAGGGGTGGAGCAGGTTATGAGGAACTGTGAAGGAGGAGGCAGGTGCTTGAGGCTTGATACAGTGGTAGAGTTGGGAAAAAATGCAGATAAGCGTTCCACTTACTACTCACTCCCTGTCTTGGAACACCAAACAAATAAGGAAATAGTGGTTATTTGGTTATCATTGCAGTGTTTGTTAAGGAGGGATAAAGGAGTCTTTGACTGAGGTAGTCAAAGCAACTAGGTAGGAAAGTGAACTCCGTAGCAACAGCTGTAGCTAGAAACACAAATGAAGATCGTTGTTAGACATAAAGAAACTTCCATCAGAAACTGTCTCAAGTCATAGGAGAGAGTAACTGGAAGTGAAAGAGAGCACAAGATGCATCATTAATATGAAAATGTGATCATGCATACTTTTTTTTTTTTTTTAAATTATGCACCTGACATGATGTGAAGCTCCACAAATCATGCTGGAGATGAAAGAAACTGGTGGGTTCTGGAGACAGAGAGCTTAAAGAGGTGTTTGGTTTCTAAGCCAAAGGAACCTTAAAGTTTGGTGATGTAAAACACGGGAATATAACAAGAGCAGCAAGGTTCTGAAGTGAAAATGGAGGCATTTTGTTTGATGGGCAGCTCACAGATTATGTGAAACTAAAGAACATCAAAGTTTCATTTCAGTTCATGGCTTTGCCTTCATGACCTAGGAATAACAATTTTTGAAAAGGTAGATTACTTTTTCTGACAAGATGCAAAATCCCATTGCCATAGATTCCAGCTTTTACATTTTTCAAGTCTTGCCTGTCTTCATAGGTCTTAATTCTGCTTGCAGTGATTTACTGGCACAGTATCTGTGGTGTTGTGTGTTTGTGTGTTAAAAGCTAATCCTTATCAAACTTGGAGTGTTTTCTAATATGCACCAATTCTATTTCTTAGACAGATAAAAGTCAAAGTAATCACTTTCAACATTTGTTCCAAATACTGAAGCTCATGGGTTATGACTGGCCAGAAAGGTATGTATTTGTGAATCTTAATTATATATCTTTTTTTCCTTTTTTTTTTTTTTTTAAGAAGGGGTAACATGTACATTGGAATTTCAGTGGGGTGCTCTTTTGAAGAGAATCTCCTGACTGTGTCCACCTGTCACCACACTGAAGCACATCATGTAGGGATTTTGGATGAAACTAAGCTACAAGATGTACTGCTGATGTGCAACTAATGAACTCCAGAGTGCAAGCAGACATTTGGCCTGTAGGACCCAACTAATGCTAGTCCAATAAGGAGGAAAAAATAAGAAAACAAAACCCTCAGAATTGTATGCAATGTGGGCCTCAGGTCCTCGGCACCAACCTTTTCACTCTATACGTCCGGTCCTGCTGGTCTGCTTTATTTGCGAAAGGAGACATCCCCATGTGTTCAGGATGTGAAAAACAGCCCTGTGTCTCATTTAACAGGTCTTTCATAACTGCTTGATGTAAAAATGGGAAAAAGGGAAACAGTCTTTCAGAGACTTTATGGCATAGCTTCTGGGATATTGTGTGATCACATATTAAATGCTTACTTCTTGAAGTATGATATTCTAGCAGAATCTGAGTTTGAATCTGAGTTTGAATCATACTTTAGGCTTGAAATATCTGTTGTAGGGACCACGCTGTTATTCATTGTAATTACCAATCTTGTCAGCAATCTGAGCAAAGGTCAATAATAGATCTGCAGACTAAATCATCCTCTCTGACAGACTGCATGTCTCTGTGGTTAAATATAGGATTTTAGCCTTCAGGAATATTAGTCTGCCTCCTTTAACAGTGCTTAAAGTTGCACTAAAATTACCTTACGTTATAGATCCAGAATAATGCTTGGGATTATTGTGAGCAGAAGCAATGAATGTTTTATTATTAGCAATGATTAATTACACTTTTAGTTTAATGTGGCCACAATAGAATTATTATGACTCCCTTTCTAATGTTACTAACAGATCTGTGTTGCCACAGTAATTTGATCTGTCTACATCCTGCCTCTCCTCAATTTATTGCAATTTATTGCATTGAGTCCTCTGTACTAAAGCTAGTAGCAAGAGAGGTTCCCAAGAGCACGCAAATGACCAGGTTATCATAATTCTGATCATAATTTTCCCATTATATAATAAGTATGGAGCTTTGGTTGCTGAAATGAGAGTTACTGATTATATCACTAAGCTTCCCACGTTGGAGCGCTATTTATTCAGCTGTTATTGCTGGTTCCTGGTAAGAATCCAGCTCTGAACAAACACTGCAAACATTTCTCTTGATTAAAATGTAATTTTAGGTCCTGCTGCTTTTCAACACAGGTGCCAGCATGTGTCTTTTGGTCGAGTTCAAGGGATGAAGACTCGCAGAGGAGAAGTAATTTTCCTGGAAGATGTTTTAAATGAAGTTCGCTCAAGGATGTTACAAAACATGGCTTCTGCAAAAAGTTAGCTATTTCAGGTCTTATTAATTTCTTTTGGTGTTCTGTGTTGATCACGTCTTTTCTACCCTTCACTTTTCCCTGCATCAGACAGATCGCAGTGATATGCCCTGATCTGTGCGCTTCTTGTATCTCTCATGATATAAACAATGTTAAAATAATCCTTTGCAACTCTGTGAACTTCCCTAAATTACAGATTTGCAAATTTTAACATTCAGTGAAATTATTTCATCATGCTTTTGCACTGGGAAGGAAGTACTTGCCTTTGGGGGAAAACAGTTGCTTTTTTTTCTGGAGGGACAAACTAGTCAGTAATGGGGTTGGGGCTGGAGTTCAGGGAACAGTCAGATTTCATCCAAAGGATTTGTAGTTCTGACGGTTTTCTCTGGCAAGATTGACTGTAGCTTGTCTGGAACTACTGCCTTGTCATCCTCCCAGCCTCATGGCTGTTTCCGGAGTCTCCAGGAGGTCACTGCTCTGCAGCAGAGTCTGCTGAAGGGGATGTTTGCCTGCACCTCGGGCTGTGGCTCTAGAGCTGTTTCCTCTTGACGCAGTAAAGATTCAAGCAGTTCCCAGTGAAATGCTGCCCCCTCTTGTGCTTTCTGGAGTTAGGTGCCGAATTGAATCAAGGAACCGATCAGGTTAAGTAGTGTGCATCTTCCTTCCTCTGCCTCCTCAGCTTTTTTAATCCAGATAATTTTTCTTGTAGAGTGGTCAAGGAGAAGGGGGGGCAGGCAGAATGGTAGAAGGGTGACCGTCAATTCAAACCAGTTTTACTGCAGAGAGGAATGGAGCTTAGAGCCTCAGTTTAAAGGTCAGTATCACAGCTGAGTGCAAAGCAAAGTTATTTTTCTGCTGGACTGAACTGACACGGCAGAGGTACAGACCCATGTTCCGTTGCACAGCAGTAGGCAGAAGAACAGCCAAAAGAAGTAATGTGTTCAGATGGCACTGCAGCATTCCCTAGAGCTTATCCGTTAGATCCTAAATCCTACCTGTACTTGTAGAAATTTTTCCCCTTATGTTTGAATTCCTGCCTTGCTTCCCCTTTCTTAAATTAGAAATCTTAAATCCCTGACTCATAGCAATGTCTTCAATGTTTGAAAAGTGTTCGGATACACAGTGGAAGATACTACAAACTTGTATTTGTCATCAAAATGCCTCACTGTCATTGGAAAAGATTTTGGGAACTGGGCATCTAACAGCCAATGCTAGTTTTAAAAATCATGCCTGTGTGGAGCTGGAGGTGGTTAGTTTATACCTTTGTATAAACTCTTTCTTCGCTATTAACTGTACACAGTTCTTCTGCTATTTAAGTTTCCATTACTGGCATCTTTTTTTCTTTCTATTCATCTCAATGAATCCTGCAGTCCATGTAAATCCTCTCTATAATGCCAGTTATTTCCTTTGCTGCTTTACTTTCTCTTAGATATCTTTGTGTCTCATTAAGCATCTAAACAAAAGCCTGAATTCTGACACAGTTGTTCTGTTTTGAAACAAATCTCAGTTATGAAATGTAATAATGTAATCTAAACATATTTGTCTTTGTGAATTAATAGCCAGTTTGAGACTTCTCAGGGCTGTGAACTATCCCCACACTTTTCAAGCTTAATCCTTTCTGAATTTTGTAAATAGCAAAAGTATGAGTAGTGTGAACTACTCAAGTTGTCTCAGTTGGCTTTGCTGACCTGGCATGAAGAAGTAGCAAAGCAAAAGTCAGAAATCTAAGTGTACTAAAACTGTACTGCAAAACTGTTTCAGCTTAAGTGGCACCTTAAGAGAATAGCTGAATTCTCCATATTCTGCTCTTAGTGGGAAATCAGCTGGGACTGAAATCGTAAGCTGAACTCTGCAAATTTAATGGATTACATATACCACAATAAAAACATGCACTTGGTCCTTGTGAAAATGGAACAGATTTGCCTTGTAGAAGACTATGATAAGAATCCTCCTTTCTCTCCAGTAGAGACAAACAGGAAGAGGAGACCCTGGTAGAGCGCACTGTCATCTGAGTTTAAAAATAGAAAGCATTATGTATGTCAAAAGCATCACCTTTTTACTAGGCAAGGTTGTGGGTCCAAACAGAAGCAATTGATTCCCCAGAAGATCCAGCATCTAAAGTGCTGTTATGTAGGCAAGTTTACTGTACTTCTGATGAACTGGAGCACCAGCGTGGCCCTGTGAGACAGGGAATGAAACAGGCCCTTCGGTGAATTTCTGTACACAACAGCATGCTGCTTATCTGCTGAAGAATATCACTTGAGCTGTGAAGAAGCTGGAAATAGCTTTGCAGACATGTCTCTACAGCTGTTGTGAGGAAATTCTCTCTTAAACTCTTCCAGGTGAATTAGGTTTTGTAATGATAGACTTAAGTTCAGTCTATTTTGTTGGAGGAGCTTTGGAGAGGTTCTTGTCATGTCTACCCATCGGAGAAGGGCAAATTGTGCCTGACTAATCTAGTGGCCTTCTGTGATGGAGTGACTGCATCAGTGGACAAGGGAAAAGCTATGGATGTCATCTACCTGGACTTCTGTAAGGCCTTTGTTACAGTCCCCCACAACATTCTTGCCTTGGAGAGATACAGATTTAATGGATGAACTGTTAGATGCATAAGGAATTGGCTGGATGGCCATGTCCAAAGAGTTATATGTCAGTGGCTCAATGTCGAAGGTGGAAACCAGTAGCAAGTGGTGTCCCTCAAGGGTCCTTACTGGGACCAATACTATTTAATAACTTCATCAATGACATAGACAGTGGGATTGAGTGCACCCTCAGCAAGTTTGCAGATGACACCAAGCTGAGTGGTGCAGCTGATTTGCTTGAGGGACAGGTTGCCATCCAGAGGGACCTGGACAGGCTTGAGGAGTGGGCCATTGTGAACCTCATGAAGTTCAATAAGGCCAAGTGCAGGGTCCTGCACCTGGGTCAGGGCAATCACCAGTATCAATAGAGGCTGGGGGATGGAGGGATTGAGAGCAGCCATCCAGAGAGGGACTTGGGGGTACTGGTGGATGAGAAATTGGACATGAGCTGGCAATGTGCGCTTGCAGCCCTGAAAGCCAATTGTATCCTGGGCTGCATAAAAAGAAGCGTGGCCGGCAGAGCGAGTTCTGCCCCTCTACTCTGCTCTGGTGAGACCTCACCTGGAGTACTGCATCCAGCTCTGGAGTCCCCAGTACAAGAAAGACATGGACCTGTTGGAGTGGGTCCAGAGGAGGGCCACAAAAATGATCAGAGGGCTGGAACACCTCTGCCGTGAAGAAAGGCTGAGAGAGTTGGGGTTACTCAGACTGGAGAAGAGAAGGCTCTGGGGAGATGTTGTTATTGTGGCCTTTCACTATATAAAGGGAGCTTATAAGAAAGGCGGAGAAAGACTTTTTTACCAGGGCCTGTAGTGACAGGACAAGGGACAACAGTTTTAAATGGAAAGAGAGTAGGTTTAGATTGGAAGGAAGAAATTTTTTACGGTGAGGGGGGGGAGACACCGGG
>NW_009188145.1:33105-56702 GCF_000690835.1 Fulmarus glacialis
ACTGGAACAGGTTGTCCAGAGAAGTTGTGGATGCCCTATCCCTGGAAACATTCAAGGTCAGGTTGGATGGGGCTTTGAACAACCTGATTAGTGGAAGATGTCCCTGCCCACAGCAGGGAGGTTGGACTGGATGATGTTTAAAGGTCCCTTCCAACCCAAACCATTCTATGATTCTCTCAGTTCAGATTCTCTGAGTATAGTCAGTTTAAATATCTACAGCGGATGGTGTGAATACTCCCTAAATGTACATCTGAATGCTCCATTAGCCATTGGAACAATTTTTCTTTGACTATTTTTGCCTCCATATTACGTGGAGTTTTTTATCAGTTTTTAAGCAAAATCTGAATTGCCCTGTCATTCTCTTGCTGATCTTAGAGATTGGCTGTCTGAATTGTAAAGAGGAATTCAGTGTAGTCTATCTAGCCTGTTGTAATGAACCCTTCTGACCTTAAAATCTGCGTTACGCATACTAGGGGAAGTGCGAGAAAGCCCATCTGAAACAGCTGTATCTCAACTTTTAAGAAAGATTTATATCCTGGACTTCTTGCTGTATGCATCGTGACAATTTCCGTATTGCTAGTTCACAGTTTTAGAAGATGCTGTTTTATTGGCATCTCCAAGTCTGAGCAAGGGAGTCGTTATGCTACTACGGACTTACGATTTCTTTTTCTCTGTTTCGCTTCAGCAACCAAAGAGATAGAAGACCCTATGGAGACAGCAGAGAAAGTTGGTCTTGCGGCACTAATAATTCAGGTGAGTCTGAGCTGCCTCCCAAGGTGTTTGCATCTTCTGTGAAAAGTTAAAAATTGAGATGGAGAGCCATATCTAGGTGACAATTTATTGTTCCAGGACTTCCGGGGCCTTCTGTCATCTGATTATCAGTTTAGCTGGGATCGAGCTCTTCAAAGTCGTGGAGATACAGGCGTGTTCTTGCAGTACACCCATGCTAGACTCCATAGGTAAAAGAAGCGTTTTTATGCAGAAGTACAGTTTGACATCTATTTTAACCTTATTAACTTACTGCTTTGTTAAGTAGTAGTGTTAACTCCTTCCCTAAATATGACACATGTTCACTTTTTCAGCAGAGGTGTGAGTTTACTATAGGAATCACCAAGACTTCCCAGAAGAGCAAGCCAATTAAAATGAAATTTCCACTTCATTTCCACAGGGATGAGCTAACTGTCCATGTACTTTCTCAGTTCTAGGAACAGCTTCTCTGTGTGGTTAGTGTCAGTGATGAAGAACAGTGGCCCTAGGATTAAGGAAACTGATGTAAAAACCCAAATGCCTGTACTTGTAAAATATACCAAATCACAGAACTTAGATGTTTTTGGCTACCACTGTAGCTAGTGGGTTTTTTAACATTCTGTTATTTCCCACTGTTGGTAACCAAGGTTAAAAGCCCTTCCTGTTGACTCAGGAAGGTCAAACACCTGACATGTTTAATTATTTTTTAAAAGAATTTCAGAAGAGTCCAGTTTGAACAGTTTTATCAATTATAGTGATCTCTCAGAGCATTTTTAATGCAGACATCGATATGTATTTTCATAAAAGCATGTAAGATACCTTCCTGGATCAGGCCAAAGGTCCGTACCAACCTGGTATTCTGTCTGAGGCAATGGTAATGGGAGATGGTATTCACGGAGAACATGCAAGCCTGATCCCTTTTCTGTAATCTATTCCTCTGTACTTCCTTATCATCTAGGTATTGATGGTACTAAGGTACTATTACTATGGTATTTACTACCTCCCTAGTCCTTCTAGCATCAGCTTCTGGACCTGTTGTCCATGCGTATCTCTAATCCTGTTGATACTGAATGGCTAGCACGAATTTTAATTTTTTTATCTTGGGTTGAAGTCAGCTAGTCTGTCTCAGTGTTTCATTCAGCTTGAGCCTACCCTTTTTTCTTAAAAACACAAATTGGTGTTTTTCTTGTTCAGCTTTGCTAACAAGAGTTTTTCATCCAACATTTGTTTTTCATTCTTACATTTTAGTTTAGAACAGATGCATGGGAATGAGCAGCTAACCGACGTTAATGTGGCGTGCTTGCAAGAGCCAGATGCCATCTCTGTTCTTCAGCATCTTCTCAGGTTTGTCTAGTTTTCTTTCCAAATACCAGTTCCCTTAAAATAAACTTCTGGATTTGCTGCCAGCCTGTTGAGCAGGCACAGACTGCACGATCATAAGAAAAAAATGGCTATTTCAGGCAATGGCTTGTCTGCTGGGTCATACTGATTGCAACAGTAGCCCTCACTTGAAATCTTCTTGAACTTTAGAAGCCAAATGAGGGGAAAAAGCAATATTTGGAACATACTCTGTGTACATGAGCCTCTTAATTATTTCTTGTCTTCACAAAAATATGCTAAGCTCTATATAAATATTAGCTGCAGATTTTCTTGGTCCTTCTTGTTCTGTTTTTGTCATGTGGGAAAGGGGAGAGGAAGTGCTCCTGGGTGAGGTGAAATGGAGTATGTGCATGCACATTCAGTAGCTCAGCATCCCTCAGAGCTACTGAACATGCACAACTAATACCTGTTAATAGCAGTAATGTTTGTCACTAATTCAGTCTTGAGCAGTTTCTGTTTTCGTTATTTCATAGTTGTGTAATTAAAATAGGGAGATGAGGGAGTTGTCCATGTTGCGCAGCCTGTGATGGAGTTGGAAGTAATTGAGGCTTTCAGAATTCCTGGAGAAACGTTCTATGTACCCTGTTGCACACTGCACAGTGCCAGAGAGTTAACTCCTTTGGCCACACTAAGGCCTTCTTGAGGGCATCTCTTTAAAACTAGGACTTCCAAAAATCATGCCAGGTTGCTCCTTTCAGCCTGCAACTGTGGGTTGCAGAGTCCTACCATTAACTGTAATTGCCTCAAGAGGTCTGCCTGCAGTTTATCGCATGCTGCACGCTCTCCTGAGCAACAGAAAGACCAGCCAGCACTCTAAATAAGACCAGTAGTGTCTTATTTATCCAGTGTAATTGTATTTCACAGAAAACTCATGGGTCATTTCTTGGTTTTTATCAGATTAGCGTATAGCTGCCTGTCTTATGTGTGAAAACTGATAGGGTTAATGTATTTCAGGTTGATTTGCAGGGATCACTGCATCCCAGATGTGTCCATTTTCAAACAGAGGTTGTTGCTCCACTGCAGGGCTCTTGTTTTTATAGACCTTCTTGTTCTATAAGGTCTGCTTATTGCAAAAGGCCTTTGAGTCTGGCCAGGCACCATATGGAATCTGTATGAAACGTCTCCTGGGGCCTTTACTTCCCGCAGAAAGCAGTATTTAGGTTATCTATTAGACCAGGCACTGGCACTCATTGGCTAACAAACTCACGTTTAAATATCCCATGATTTCAGAAGTAACAATTACTGTTCAGTCCTCCGTGTGAGTTGCCATGAGTAGATTCTTCTTGAAAAGTTTCCATGATAAACTCTCCTGAGTTGTCGGAAGCCCACTTCCTGTAGCTCTGCTTCTGCTGTTTGAAAAGCTGCCAAACATTTGCCCTTAAAATTAGCTGACCAGTTCTGAATACCATTAACTTTGCAGACTAATGCATAGTAGACTGAAGGTAGCATGTATATCCCTGCAAAAGTGGACTTATTTAACTGATAAAAATAATCTAACAAGTTGTCGTAGGCCAACACTGAAATGGCAGCTTCATGAAGCAACAAAGTTGGTACGAAAAGAGGGCCCCTTAATTTGATAACAACTTCGTTGCTTCATGAAGCTTTATTAATGGCTGTTTGATGGTGCTTGTTAATAGTAAGTTTTCTATACCTATGTTGCTGTCTCTGAGGGGCCAACAGCTGCTCGTATCTAAGCTGTCCCCGAGACAATGCAGAGGTTCCCCCGATTCTGTCTCTCTGTCTGTTGCACAGTGGTACAAAGGCAGCGACCTTCCCTGTTTGAACAGTGGCCACCTGGGGCATGCTGGCTGAGATGAGCTGCTGCTGAATGCTCGTGTAAGAGATGTTTCTGCAGCTTACCCGCCGAGGGAATGGGGAGCACTCCCTCCCTGGTGCTATAGCTCTTACGTGACCACTGAGCCCTCATTATCAGAGCTCACTCCCCAGTTCTCCTGCAGGTTGCCTTTAAAGGAGGAAGATCCCAGGGAAGTTGGGCTTGGGCATGCTGGCGGGGGTGGGCCTGGGAGCTGAGCAAAGACCAGGAAGTCCACTCCCCACTTTGAAATCTATTCAGCCCCAGGGGTCTTGGTAACTTCTTGCAGGCTGTGAAAAAGAGGATGTGCACAAGCAGACAGCAGAACACATGAAAAAAAACCATGGATCTCCATGACTTTGCCTGTATTATTCAGTTTAATACTGTCTTACATAAGTCGATTTTATTCCAGGATTATGTAAACCCACTTTGTTTTTGTCTTTTCCAATGTTACAAGATTCCCTTTAGCTACTTAAAATTCTAAGCTGCATTTACTAAAGGCAACATCCTCTAAGGGACTATTTTGACTGCCTTGGTTATTTAATACATGCTTTTTGCTCCTAGGAACTTACAATTAGTGTTGAAATGTAAAACCAGACATAATGTTCCAGGAGCAAATATAGCCTTGTGTTCTCTTTGCTATAGCCTGCCTCTCTGAGCTCTGCCATCTACAGTGTTTGCATAATGAGGAGCAGAAGCAATCTCCTTCAAGAATAAGTGAATGAAGAAGAAATAATCATGTGCTAATTATGTGGCTTAGGTCTGGTTCAGAAGATTATTTTTGTTAATTCTGCAGTTGTGTGTTTGTTCTGACTTAAGCAAGTCTGAAGAGCCTTATATCTGAGTACACCTTCCTACCTCTTTAACACCAAACAATCCTTTTCTTCATAGGTATGATGAGGTCCTATATAGATCTTCTCAGGATCTGCAACCCAAGCACATTGTCAGCTACCTCCTCACACTTAGGTAAGGTGATTGCTGATACTGGCGTCCGTCTCCAGTAAGGACAGGTTTTCCTGAGCTGGCTCGGCAGCCCTCACATCTGCACTGCTTTGAAGAGTAAAAATAGTGGGAAGATGTAAATTTGTGGGACAGTTTCTCTGCAGCAGGAAAGGTATAAAGTAGGATAGCAAATAATGTAATAAAAAGTAGAAATGGAGGAACAAAGGAGCCAAGAGCCTCCTCAGAAACTGATTGCTTTCAAGAAAAAAGAATTATTTGGCTGTAACCCAGTGTCTGAACCCAAAATCATGCTGGACTAATCGTACCTTCAAGAGCAAATTTAAGCTGATAATATTTTCTCAAATCTCAGAATTTCAGCTAGGAAATTTTGTCCAAACTCCTTTTAACCACTGATCTCAGCCTATGTGTTGAGATGGACAAAGCATATTATTACTGTAAGTCATACTGTGTATGTGAGCTCCATAGGGACCTGTCTGATTTAACAGCACAGTGAAACACCGGAGTAGAGTTGTAGAGCCTGTGTATGGGGAAGGCTTTAACAAGTTAAGGAAAATTGTATAAGGAATCATGTACCTTGGGAATGACAGGGCAGGCTCTCAAGCATCTATCCAGACCAGTTTGTGGTTTTTTTGGTGGGGGGGAGTGAAGAGATTGTTTTGGGGTTATCTTACAAGCATTAAGTTGTTGATGGCATGCCCTGACAACATGCAGGCTACAGAAAACCATGCCCTCCCTCAGCCAGGTGAAAGAAGCTGTTGGAAATAAGTCTCTGACATGCTGCAGTTGTGGCTCTTCCAGTTCTGCTGCGTTCTGTAGCCCATAGCACTGCTCTTGTCAAGAGACCTGCTCATTCTCACCATTCTCACTGTGTTTTCCATTTCAGCCATCTTGCAGCTGTGGCACATAAAACTCTTCCTGTGAAAGGCAGCGCCCCTGAACTAGCCCAGGTATGGCACAGCGTTGTTAGGTGGCTGGAGCCTGTGTAGGGCATCCCAGAGGGGTGAGCCATTAAGGGCTTTGCCAGCCCAGCTGTCTAACCACTTGGGTGAACACACACCTGCAGGCTAACAGGCAGGCTGTCCCGTGGGCGGCACCACTTTCAGAAGGCAGGGGTTGCTGTTCATGGCTCTGCCTTCTGGAAAGGGCTGCTCTGCCTGATCTTCCCAAAAAAGAATGCTCCGTAAGGACAACTTCTCCAGACCCAGTCAAACCCCTTTCCTTCTCATCACCTTTCCTTCTGAACTTTTTAAAAGTAAACGTTTGAGCATTTAACTTGCTGGTTAATTTCTGATGGTTTCCTTTAGTGGTAGGAAGACAGAGAATTAGGAGATAACTGAATCAGTCTCCTCCCTCTTGCCACCTACACATCCCAAGTTGTCTGTATTGCCTTTCTAGCTAAAGCATGGAGGCTGACAACTGTTAATGTGCAGTTCCAAATAGATGCATATTATTTTCTACTGATCTCCCAGGCAATGTTTTCAAAGCAGCCCATAGTTGCTTGACAGCCTCTAACCCAGGCACAGCGAGAGGAGGGATTCCAGCAGTATCCTCAGGCTGTAACAGCCTGTGGTGCATGAAAGATTGTCACTTTTTATTCATTGCTAGCTCTTTTGCAGGCATCTCCTCTGGTTGCTCTGCCCTGAGGGTACTAGACTGGGCTGGACATCCCTTTCCAGCTTCCCTTTGTTGACAAAAGTGTCCCTCTGACACTTCAATGGGCTGTCAACAGCTGGTGTGAATTCTGCCAGCATTGGTGTTATTCAGTACTCAGATTACGCATATGTCTGAATCCCAGCGCCCTGCATGGGGACAGAGGATGCGCACAGTGTTCTCACCTCTGACTGGCTGCTCCTAGCTGCTGTCCTGAGAACTATGCCCTGTTCTGTAGCAATACTGTAAGCTGACAGCTACTCTTATTTTCCAGGCAAGGCTCTGTCTCTTTCAAGCTGCACGCTCAGTTCTAGCCAATGGAATGAAACTTCTTGGCATTACACCTGTAACTCAAATGTAATGAGGCTGTATGCAATGTAAAGTCACATCTCTTAGTAAAAGGATTTTTTTCAAGATAATATAAATACTCTCCTGTGTGTTACTGCTAATGCAGTCTGGAAACTCTCTCTCTGCTCTTAGAGGTTTGTATGCTCCATCATACCAACTGCAGAAGAGCATGCATGGCACAGCCATCTGGGGGAGACCAGGGTTGTCACAATCGCTTTCTCCCAGGCACTGGTAGCAGTAGTGTACTTAAGACACTAGTCTACCTGGTATTTCCCCTAACAGAGAACTGCTCTGTATTTGTCATGTAAATATAACATCCTTTTGGTAGAGGAAGTGGCATCAACTGTGCTACCCTCAGCAATCAAAGTTCTCCCCTTCTGCGGTTGCCATTGTGTACTTAGGCATAACAGTACCACAGCTACAGGTACTCTGCATACTGTAACAAACAAAAGGAGTTACTCTGATCACGCCGGAGAATTTTTTTTCTGTATGTTGTACTACACTCCCCCTTTGGTAACATTAGCCAAGACCAACTGCCAACTCTGTCACAGCCTCTTCCTCACGCATTCCGCTGTCATGCCAACACGATGACCAGGGAGAAGAGAGTTTGCTGCCCAGCTGGTGGAACAGGGACTGCAGTGCTTCCTCAGCACCTACATGCAGTCAGAGGTGGGAAGTGCTGCTTGGCACCCCTGAGCCATCACACTGCTGAAGAGAGGTGGAGTGTCATTATGTCAGGTGGTGCAGGTGAAATGCCTGACAATACCCACCACCACCAAAGCTTTGTCTCACCAGAGCAGCACTTTGGTGGCATGCTGTTCTAGATGCACAGAACACTTGGCTTAACGTGCCCGTGTTCAAGTAAAACCCAGCTGGTTAACCATGTCTGAAGGAATCTAACCAGGATATAAACTTGGTCACATTTTTGACTCCACTTTGAAAGTAAACGAGTTGCCTAAATGCACCAAAGTCAATGCAGAGTTGCAGTATCTGGAAGGGTTGAACAGAGTGAGGCCTCAGAAAACAAGGGAGGAGGTTGAAATTATACAGTTGGCACTCATAAATTAAATCAAAGCCTAACACGCATTACAGGAACTCTTTTCAAGCATCACTCTGTATGCACAAAAAGGTTTAGAGAAGAAATGTACAGATAAAAATCTTCTAGTCTGATACTAGAGTTGACTCAACTTGAGTTGACTCATTCATACTTAAGCCAGAGATACAAGAACACATACAAACCTTCCCCTGTACAACTGGGGTTTCACAAAACACATAGAATGGAATAGGAGATCCTTCTACCAGCTACAGCACGTATAAAAGTGAAAGAAAACCTGCAACTTAAGAGAAACACCAGTCTCATGCTGGCTTTTTAAACCACTTCACTTCCAGATAAGTGACACTTGAAGCATAGTTATTCCCAGTGCAGTTGTGTCATCTCATATGTGCCACCTAGAAGAGAAACTTTTCCTGTCACTAATGAAACTGCAATTGCCAACTAGTTTAAGAGAAAATGCTGGCAGTAATTGCTCTTTTTAACAGATTTTTATGAAGCTTTTGGGCACTTCTGCCCTCAAAGGGCAAGACAGTTTATCAAATACACAAAGAACCAATTTCCCTCCATTATATACATTATATACAATTGAGTGTTCAGTTCCTTCATTCTGCTTTCCTTGCAAATGGGACTCTTCATTGTTCGATGTGAATGAAGAATACCTTCAATAAAACACCCATCCAGCTCCTCGGCTGTAATGTAGCCTCAGCGTCAGCCACTGGAAACTTCACATGTAACACAGAACTAACTTCTGCTTTTAGTCTATCCCACAAACTGTTTCATGACTAGCTTAAGGCTAATTGTAAAAAAAATGCAGTTTTCTTTAAAGTCCATTTTTTCTCTTGTCTGTCTGTCCATTTTCATGGACAATGTCACACAGTAGCAAGTCTCTCTTTTGAGCTCTTGGTCTCTGATGGCTGGATTTTTGTGGTGTCTTGTCGAGGTAATCCATAGAGGTAAATAGAAATACACACCAGGAGAGCACCCAGGGAGAAGGTAGCAGCTGAAAGGAGACAAAATAGTTTATTTAAACACTTCCATATAAGAAGAAACCTTCAGAAGACTAAGCTATATAAGTTATGATGATATCTGAATGACAGTATTAAAGTTACTCAAAACTAAATGGTACACCAAGCTGTTAATAAATCACAGAATCTAGACTCATCCTCTGTCACTGAGAGCTCTCGAGTGTTTACAATCCCCACACCACTTCAGTTAGTCTCATATCAGCAAGAACGTGGTGATGGTCAGAAAAGCAAGTGTGAAACATCTCCTGCAGTTCCAGATGCCATCCGACAGGCTTCTGTCACAATAAACTTAACGATAAAGACACAGTGGATGTGATAGAAGTAGCCTGTGATAACACACTTTGTTTGCCTTTCCACACCTAGACAGGATTGAGAAAGACTCCTGCCCAAGTGAGTTTTTAAAACTAGTTGTGTTTTTCATCACTTGGTTTAAGGTGCTCTTTTTCAGCCAGACACTGGTGATTTTCTCCTTCTGCAAACTTTCCTTAAGTTTCATCTCACTAATACCACATCAGCAAGCTAGTTTTTCCACCATGACACCATACCATCTTTGGATTATGGTAGGAAAATAAAAAATACCCCAAACCAATCAGTGACTGAGCAGGAGCTACTGGATACAGTATCAGATACAGACTCGATCAGGGAGAAAATCCTTTGTAGCTGCGGGAAAGCCCAAAGCAATCTGCTATTTCCTCTCAAAAACATTCACCCCATCAGTTGCAACCCCAGCTGCTGTTTGACTCGCTCTTGTGTGGTGTTGGCCACAGCAAATAGGGAATGTAAAAGTTAACGCAGTAGCAGCCATAACTTAACAGCGATGTGGCAAAGCCCTTGCAGAAATAGCTGAGGAATTAATTTGGCACTGGCTGTACTAAAAACAACAAGCAATGATAACTTATCAACAGCAGTCTTGGGTAAACAGGTGTATCGCACACTGAACTGCATCAGAAAGTGATTCATAAATAAAGCTGTATAAACTCGTAAGCTGTTTAAATCGGAAAGAACCTTTCCATTTGAGGTCGTAGGATGCCTCTGAAAGAAAAAACTGTGAACGCCTTTGAAAGCACGGGATCATCAGGCACCTTATGTGACACAACAGGGGCGATATATTAGTGCATAGGAGACCTGGAGAAGACTTAAGTTAAAACCAGAAGAATTCAAAGGAGGCACAAATGATTGCTGTGGTATGAACTGCGTACAGCCTGCTAGCCAGGAAGGATGCATGCATGTACAGTCAAATTAAAGGCAAAAAGGCACTTACTTATCTGGAGGCCAAAGAGGATGACTGATGCCACAGTAGAAAGAACAATGGCTGCCGCTGCAGAAAAGCCTTTCATAATGTTATCTGTATACTTAACAACAACTGAAGTGTAGAGGCCACCTACGCTGGCGAGAACTGGAAAGCAGATAACGTGTTTCTATTAGTAAAGGTGCAGTAGGTCACTCTTGAAATGCATTTTACTCCACTGGTGTACTCCTTTGGGCTACGTCATCCTAATTGGTGATTTAATGCAACATTCAACAAAACGGGATGTCTACACAGCATCTAGTAGGTCAGATACAACTCATTTAAAGATGATGTACTCACTACTCAGTCATTTAGACTGCTGTTTCAGCACAATTTTAAATTGAACAAGTGAATAATTTCCAAGATAATGATACTTTTGAATAAATCCCTCAAAACACGGTAGATAACAGTGGGTCAGGCTGAATTTGTAGCTTCGTCCAATCAGTTACATCATAGTTAAAAAAGCAAAACACCGTAACAAGATCCTAAAGCCACAAGATACTTACAGATGACAAACCAGACGTAGTATGTATAGCCATAGAAAAACCCTTTCTCAAGAACTTGGGCTCCGTCTGACATGTACACACCAAATAAAGTCACCACAATCCCAGATAAGTACATCTGAATATTCCTCACCCACAAGGAAGTATCTGAACTCTTTAAGACCTTCTCAAAATAAACCCCTAAAAAAAAAAAAAGTTTCAGTAAGATGAATGAAGTTTCATCCTTAATGATTCATGGTTCATAGTGTTTTAAAGCCAGACAAGACAACAGCAATCATCTTGTCCTACAGACTGTTATGTTTCACAGAAGTTCCCAATGCAGAAGGCCCAAAAACACACCCTGCTAACGTGCGTCTTCCAGCACAGGATCATTTTAATGGTATATGACATCAAAAATAGATTCTATTTCTCTTTACAGTTGTTTTAACAATGAACCTTATCAACAATTGAAACTACTCCTCATTTCTGTTTGGTTTGCCAGGCTTCTGATTCCAACCGTTTCTCCTGTAAAATTCGACACCAGAAAAAAAGCATTTCACCTTGGCACCTGGTACACCTGGTATTTTATCCCCAGGACAGTATTCATGTATTTCAGTATGATGGAGTATGATTTTTCCTCCATCAAGATATTTAGCAGTAAAAAATAATTAAAAAGAAAAAAAAAAAAAAAGGAGTGGGTGGGACTATATTACCTCAGTACCAAGACTGAAAATTCCTCAGAAGCCTTGTGCTTGCAGAATACTTGGCAGAGTGGCAGCGTTCTGAAACCACAGCTTCAGGGGATTAGAAGAGCAAATCAAAACCAATGCTAATTGAAACTATAGATTGGTTTTGAGGAAATGGAATTAATTTTAATCTAAAGCTCTTGCTCACAGTGCCATGCTGATGAGCATTATTTTTATGCTCTGCATTACTGAAATTCCCCAAATACTTTTTCATTATTCTACTTGGGAGGTGTATGTCATACTAAAAGGCCGACATTTGACAAGGCCATCACTAGCTGCCTTTTTAACCATTCTCCCACACCAGGACTCTGCTAATTTCTGGAATTTCCTCTGCATTTCAAAACATAGACAGCAGTTTGCAGGACTCGGATCTTCTCAGCCACTTCCATGACCTTCTGGTCTGAGTCCTACTGACTAAAAGTTTATTGCTGATTAATGTCACCCAAGATCCTTCATATGATATGAGAAAAGTGTATACGGAACTGACAAAGACAGCACAGAGAAAAGACCTGTGGGTTAGAAGCCCTAAGCACACACTCCTCCTAAAATCCCTGAGTTAGCTTCCAGGAAGGTCTTGCTACTCTTTTATTAATGAAAAATGCAATTTATATTTTAATATGGTATAGTGAATATTTATGGTGAATAAATTAGAGAACAGATTTATATTTCAGGGGTTCAAATAATAAAAAAACCCAAGGAAATATTATATTATCTCATATGAACATACATTTTTAAAGTTTAAACAATATCAACAAAAAACTAGTATTGTTAACGACTGCAGTGCTTAAACAAACCCACAGTAATCTATCTCGAGATTTCTGCCTGCTGAGAAGACCTGCAGAGCACAACCAATGTAATGAATGTACCAGAAATTTGGATTGAGTATGAACCGTACTTGTAAATTTTATAAACTAAGAAAACAATAAGCAAACCAATGAAATGATGCTTTCAGATTTCTGAAAATGCATAAAAATCACTCCACTAGGCAAGATGAAGGAAAGAATGGGTGCTGTTTAGGAGAAACTACTCTTCAGTATTGTTTCACATCACAAAGGATCTGCCATTATGTGTTTGTCCAATGCTTTTATAGGCATTGTTGGGCCCCCAGATACTTGGAAATTACCACAGGATCAGCAGTTTGAAGAAAAAACTTCTTTTCCATCTCTGAGGGACAAACACACATAACTTCTTTGACTTTGCTGGAATAATATAAAACACTTAATGTGGTCAGCCCAGAAACTGAAGGTTTAATGCCAAAATAACTTCTTCATGTGGGTGGGGGAAGGAAGAAGAGGAAAGGAGTTTGAATAGGATTTATGTTTTCAACATGTAAAGCCCCAAGGGCACAAGGAGCTCCATGGATTAAATACTCCGTCCTCCCAGCTGCCTCAAAGCTACAGCTGTCAGTGAGGAAACACCCAAGCTGCAATCCTTTTGCAGGAGAAGAATGTCGTATGTGTCTAAATCCTCTAGAGCTGCCCGCATCAGCCCTTTCAATGGTCTAAATTTGCAGACCTTTAGAAGCACAGCTGTCTACCCATGTTACCAGAGAAAGCTGGAGAGCTTTAGGAGACTCTGAAGGCTTCGCTGTGAATGCTGTATTTTGTCTCATGGCTTGGGAGCATCTATTGAAATGAGTAAATTCGTAATCTTCCAGGAAAAGTTGAACGAGCTCTACACAGTCTTATTTAGTATTTCTGCTTCAAAGTGCCTATTTAACCGAAAAGACACCAAACAAGAATGACACCCTCCTCCTTTCCTCCCCTGCCAAACAGAATGTTTTCCACGAGTAACGAGCGTGTATGCACAGCACAAGATTATTATTGCAGGATTGTATGGTACTAGAGGTGGGTAATACTACCTTGTTTTCTTACAGAGGAAGGGGCAAGAATCCAGTTTACAGCGAGGGAAATATGCCCCTGTGAGCCAAATTTCAAATTAAGCAGTAATTTGCACTTCCTTATTTCTCAGCACCAGCTCACTTGTTCTCAAGTTCTGGTGTCCTTCTGCAGAAGCCAGAGAAAAACTACTCTGAGGGGAAGCGCTGGTTGTAGAATAAAACCAAATCAAACCAAACCAAAAATCCTTCATGCAGTTAATCTAGGCTTCCTGCTACTCATCTTCCTCTCTGCCTTACTCATGCTTCCTCTGCATCTTAGTTAGATTTACCACCTACAGGACTACAGCAATGTGTATTTCAGGGCTGAGCTAGCACAAGAACTGAGTGAGGAGCTCAGTTCCCCTTATAAAAAAAATGCAAGTATTTCATGTGATCACCATAAGGGAGCTATTCACTGTAAAGCCAACTTTATAAAATTGATGTACTTTAATTAATTGTGCTGAGTGAATCATTATGGATGTTCCCTACAGTATTATTCTAAGCATTTGAAAGACGCTTCCACTTGCAAACCAGCCTTCTAAGTTGCATCACGTAAAACCAATAGTATGTGCGCCTAGTCATTTTCTTGGACAACTAGAGTAATCATGTCATGAATCTGTCATAATTACTGCAAGTGGAAGGTAATTATGGGCAGAGGGGATAAAGTCCTTTTTTATCTTCTAATCAATGAAGACAGTTAACTAATGTAGAATGTTCTGAGTTCTCCAGTCCTTTTGATGTGACCTCTGTATGGAAATAATACTATACCTGCAAATCCTGAGCACAATACAGCAACAGCAATTGCTCCAAACCCTAGCCATGGATTCTGCTCCACCTGCAACATCAACCGTTATTTGAAAAACGATGCAACACTTCAAATAATTTACAATAATCAATTCCAGAGCTACTTTGTTAAGTACAGCAAAGTTACTAGCATTTCATTACAGTATAAAATGTACTTGCTTAGCTAGAGCTGTCCTTCAGATTAGCTCGGTGTAGCGGTGTGGTGTTTCACCTTCCGTGTATACTCTTGCCAACCCTTGCAGTGCAGAGGCACTGTCTATTTGGCTGTGGCCAGTCTTCCCAGCTGCATGACCTGCCTTTCCCACTAATGCCGCTGACCAGCAGCTAAGGCCTCCCCTAGAACAGGATTAGGTCAGCGGCTCTGAAGGGTGTGTTTAAATGACATACCCACACCCACGAGGCATTGGAGTTTCACTCCTAACTCTGCCAAGTGCTTCGATTCCAAGTTCTCTGCTCCAACAATTACAATGATACCAGGGCCAACTGCTGGAAAAAATATATTACTCAGACACTCCTATGATGTTGCATTAGACTGATTATGATGACTGTGGTAATTTATACTAATTGTAGCAATCAGTTGCCTTTCCAACAAGTGAGACTGGAGCAATATCACAAGCTGCCTGAACTGGTACACAATAAAAGTGAAAGTGAATGATCAAACTAGTGTTTGTGTTGTAGATGAAGTAGCTGGCAATAGGAAACGGGTACTGCTATGTGGACTGTAAGAGACCTTACCTTAATCCCAGCTGCTGTGAAGTGAAATACAAACATAAGGCAGTTTATTCTTCATTGTGAAGTGGCAAAATGTAAACTCTTACCTGTACTTTCGTGGCCTGAGCAGGCTTCCACTGAACAAGGGTAACACCACCACACAGCATGAAGACAGAGAACCACTGCAACTTACTAAGGGTACGGTTTAGCATTAGGACTGTACATAAAGCTGTACAAGGGATCTTCAGCTGGTATGTCACCTAAAGAAGATAAGAACATAGCATAGAGGATGTAGTTTTATAAAATCCTCCAAAAGAAAATAAAATAGATAATTCAACTACAGAATACAAACGAAATTTTATATTCATTGATTTCCTACAGATCCTTGGGTTTTTGTACCATTGCCAGTTACAACAAAGTGAATTTGAAGTGACTCTAGCATTGAGTGGGTTAGCTCAGAAAACCAGAGCACTGCAACAGAGCGTACACTCTGAATATAACAAAGCATCATTTGGCTTTTAACACTGAGGCTAAAGAGGGTACTGTGTTCTAGGCAGACAGATACCTAGCATGCACGCCTCATAAAACAGTAGAGAGGAATGTATTTACAGATCAGTTAGCGACAAAAACGTTGTATTACCTGGTAGACTGCCGCATCCAAGTTGCTAAGAGCCACAAACGCCATATTGTTTTGGAGAGCATACACCAAAGATGGAACACTTAATTTTAGCAATTCTGTAGGACTTCCAAATACGTTTTCTTTTAAAGATGTTATTAACCTTGCCAGACTTCCAGTTTCTCTGCAAAATAAAATATAACTGAAGGCTCTCTTAAACTGATATTTGAAAACAGAAGTCAAATCAACAAATCCTTTGGGAAGGCTGAAATTTTTTTCTCAACAATCAGTTGTACCTTCTACTCATTAAAGAAAAATTAACTGGGAAAAAACAGTGAGGTTATCAACAAGTAGAAATCCCTGAAGGTGAAGAAGACATTCTGGAATCAGGAAGTTAGATGCATTAATGTGTGATAAAGTAAACAACAACCCTAAACACTGTGAACAGTGGAATAAGTCACTAAGTATAGAGGCAGTGGGACAGAAGACTGTCTTCCCCCCCCGCCTTTTTTTGGGGGGTATTAATATTTGTGTATGATGTCAAATGCCCGTGATTTTCCAGATCCCCTTTAAACTGGGCCTCACAGTGCAGCCAAAAAAGACTGTACCCTTGCACACTACTGAGCTGGAAACACCTCTCATTCCTCAGCCAGCCCTGGGTTCCTCTTCTTGCCTGTGCTGCGGGAGATGCTGGACCAGCACCAGCACATTTGTGAAGAGGTCTGGCAGGGCGTGTGGCAGCTCCCTGTCGCCTGGCATCTTCACCTTCATGTAATTACAGCGTGCAAAAGAGCAGGCAATGGGGAAGAACCTGTTGCTTCTTGCTGCTGTCCCCTTTTGCAGCTTGCTCCTCAGCTTATTAAAGCTGACCTCTGCATTGCTAGTTCTCCCTTATCATTTCTGCATCAATCTGACATTTCTTGTTTACTTGTTGCTGCTAGTCAAGTCCTCCCGTTCCCTTCCCAGCCCTCCCCAAGTCCCATGTTCCCCCTTTCCACTCTTCTCTTGCTTGGCCACTGACAAATACCAACATCCAAAATCACTCCTGTCCCCTCCCACAGGCCTCCCAACTTGCAACCTGTATTACTCTTGAATTTAACACTCCTTTTGCTTCCGTTACACATGCTTATGAAAAAATGGCTCACATCCTCCTCAGTGCTCCAGGAGCCCAATCCCCCACATTTCACCCACATCCCAACTTCTTTCTTTTTCACAAACGTACGTCATTTACCTGCCCCAAACTCGTATTAGAAATTACCAAAATTAGCAACCTCTCTATGCCCCGGGCTCCTTCATTAACCACCTTGTTCCTTCATATTTTCCATTCCTGATCAACCCCTGACTCTGTGTTTCAGGTTCTTAAACTTTTCCTCTCCAAAGATTTATGGACTCTATCCTCTCATGATCCTTCCGTCCAAGTTTCTCTCCTCCTTTGCCTTCCTCCCTGCCTGGCACCAAACATATATCTCCTTTTCTCCTTTTTTTTTTTTTTTGTAGCGAGAGCAGTCTTTATACAGGCAGCTGCACGGGATCTTTTTGTCATTTTCCCATAACAGAGAGCACACACAAAAAAACAGAGTCAGGGCAGTACAGTTACCAGAGCTGAGTATGGTTTCCCACACTCTTGTTGTACAAGCAAGGTTGCGAAGCTCTTTCCTAACTTATGGGGATACTTCGGTTGGGACAGGCTTGCTGACACCGAGCACGTCACATAGGTGTCTTTGCAAGATGCGTCTGGCCACAAGGGACAGCCATTGACATGAAACAGATGGACAAGTAGCACTTAAAGCAAAGTTTGCAATGCAAGGAAGGAGAAGAGTTCATGCTACAGCTCACCATGGTTAATTGCACTAGATACAAAACTGCATAAAACGTTATGAGTGATTGACATTGTAGGTAAAATTGTTGGCTTACTTACTCCTCAATGTATTGATTATATTGCCCAGCACTGGGAGATAAGATGTACAAGAAAACCTCGAGTTCCTGGTAATACCCAAGTACAGCGGGACTAAAGTGCTTCTATCTCAAATGTCTAACTGCAAATAAAATATAATTAGCACAGATACAGTTCTACTCTGTGAGAATAAGTCGTCAAAAAATACCACACAGTAATGGCTTCTTCTATTTGTCGATACTAAGGTGGGCTGTCAAACAAGAAAACAATATTTAAACTATACCTGCTTCTGTTCCAGACCGTGCTCGGTGAATTAGCTGATCACACGTTTAAAGTTAAATCACAGCAGTAATAGTAGTTTCTGTCTACTCTGACTTCTAGTATGGAATTTCAGCAATGAAGCATAACAGATGTCCAGTAAGTCCATTTTCACTTTAGTTTTTGAGAACAAGAAGATGAACTATCTAATAGTTCATCTTTGCAGTGGGTGTGCTTTCTGAAGCATGCACTTATCAAGAATCTCTAACTGTAAGTTGAATTCAGTACAAAGATCATGTGGAGAGAGATTTAAATCTACACAAAAAAAAAATTTAAAACAAGCCTCTGTGTACAGCTGATAATGCAAAATAAGGTGCCCAAAGATGTACACTGCAAAATCAAGTAAGAAAATAAAAACTGATCTAGCTTGAATTCAGCGTTCTTGATGTTGATCTAGATTCGACTTAAAGAACATATTCTGTTTTTTCATAGGTCTGAATAGGTGAGAGATACTAATAACAATCAGTTCTGCAACAGAAACATGCATTTGTTAGAAAAGCTAAAGGTAAAACTAGAGTTTGCAAATCAGCTCTACTTTTCTTCATCCATTGCTAAGTAATTATGTACCACCTAAAAATGCAGACAACATAATTACCAGATGGTGAATTGGACTTAAAATAAATATGAGAAGTTGAGAGTACAGTTGAGTAAACAATTAACACAGCTTAAACTATCATAAACTTCTCTTTTGAAAGACAATCTTTTGGCAGGCATCCATTCAATGTGCCTTCCAGGAGAAACTTTAAAAGTAAACACAGCGAAGGCATAGTGTAAGAATGTGTAAGAAAACAAATTCTGCAGCCAGAACAATGCGAGAGTCATACTCCCGTATCCTGTATATTGCAGTAATCAATGCTGGCTGTTTCAGAAAGACAAAGGTACCCATCCAAATGTATCCCGCTGTACAGAAAAAACAGATTGTATTCTATCTTTTAACTGGTTATTAAACTACAAAGGGACCCTGCCTTGGGTGAGACAAATTGGTTAGGACTTTAAAATTGGAGGAAGCTGTAAAGGAGACACCAAAGGGAACTATGCTGGAATTTATTCTGTTCAGCATATTCGTAAGTGATCTAAAATGGGAGATTACTAGGAAATTGGCAAATTTTGCTGATTATACTCAATTACATGTGATATCCAAAAGGAAACTTTCAGTAGTTGCTGAAAGGGCCTCTCACTACACCGAGCAGAATTCACCAGATCTTTTGCCATCTGAGAAACAGCTCAGTTACCTGGACAGCAAAGGAAGGCATCCGGACCCACCAGCAAGCGAGACGTCCTACCAAAAAGAGGTGAGCGCGGCCTGATGAATAGTGCCTGCTGGTGCCCCTCTCTCTCTCAACTATGGAGGAAAAAACCCCACTAGCTGACCAGATCAGAATAGATATTATAACCTTCAAACAGCTCAATGAAACAGATTCATCCCATTTTAATTGGCAAATAAAACTCAGTTGTCAATAAATGAGAAAGGATCATAGGAAAAAGATGTGAGTAGCTCCTGACAGCGCCAGCTCAAGGCTCAGCTGTGATCAGAGAAACAAGCAGAACGTTACGAAACCTTAGGAAAGGAACCGAGACCAAGACAGAAAGCATCTTCACCCTCTGCCTAATGCCACAGTATGTTCACATCCCGAATGCTGCGTGCAGCTCTGGATCCTGTTTCAAAAGGGATGTAACAATACTGGAAGTGCTGTGGAGATGGGTACTAGGATGATCCAGGAAAAATTAGACTAGGACTCCCAGCTTAGAAAATAAATGAGTGATGAAAACACAATACAGATCTGTAGAGATAGGAAAATAAAAACAAAGGGGGAAAGATTATTCATGATGTCTGTCAACACAAGAAGACAGAATCCAGTGAAACTGCTAGATAAAGTGTTTATTAAAAAGTACTTTTTCATATACTGTGTAATTATATTGCGGAAGTAATTTCACAGATACAGTAGGGACTAACAGTTCAAAAAGAAACTGGATAATCTCACAGAGGGCAGGATCGTTAGGCACTACAGCCACAGCGTGCACACAGCATCCAGGCTGGGAAATCCATAAGCTTCTGCCACCAGCTAAGAAAAATTCAGCCCGTGCTTGCCCTATTGCCTATAGTTCTAAGCATCCTCTGCTGACTACTGTCAAAGGGAGGATGATGGGCTACACGGATTTTTGGCTGTGCAGGGCTGTTCTAAAAACATAATAGACTTCTGAGTTAAAAGTAATTGCCTTTTTAATTATTTCAAGCAAAAAGACCATTCATACATTTAATGAACACAATATTACCGACCCTTAACAAATGGCAGATTGCTTACACTGCTGAACTAGGCCTCTCTGGTATACTATAACCAGCCTGGGTCCCAGGTGCACAAGAACAGAGTTGAGAAATTATACACACAGGTGAGGCTACCAAATGCCACCCACAGGTCCCTCACGATTGAGGAACGTGGGCTGCTGCAGTCTCCAGAAAGCAGGCTGGATCAGGATCCACACTGGCCACAACACTGAGAACCACAGCGCAACCACTCGTCGGCAGAGACACTTCTGCCAACATTTTGTGCTGGCAGAGTGAGAAGCCCAAGGTGTACAAAAAGAAAAATAGAAATTTGCCACTGGTCACACTTGCCTTTTCTAACGCATTATATTTAATGACAGGTTAAACAAAAGGCAGTTTGCCACAGCTGCCTTACCAAATGCAAATATTGTCTCATTTCTAAAGCAAGTAAAATGCCATTTTGATGTTAAGTAGAAAAGATCTGATAAAAATCTGAAGTACACCATGTGACTTCATGATCCTCTAGCACAAAACAGCCAGCCTTCTGATGTACCAAAAGCCACAAAGAGATAGGCAAAGACCCTAAAAGAACAAATTCTACCACAACAGCAAGAACTGGGCTTTGGAAAAGTCCAGAAAATAAAGACTCTTGCTGAGAGGAAAGACAGCAGACTAATGGCCTCCCTACTTCAGATGCTCGCGTGTGGACTAAAGATCTTATCGGCAGTCTGGGATTAGAGAAACTCTAATATTTTCTGACCAGTCTTTCAGCATTCATTCCCCAGGTTAATAGAGACAGCAAAATGTCTGTCTGTAACATTGTTTGGGTAAATATATGAGTAGGAACATTACAATTTTATATAACTCAGCAGATGATGGCTCACAGTCCAGCTTTCATCTACACCAGTATTTTAAAGACCCAAAACACCGCAGATAATCCATGCTGACATTTTGAACCTATTCCAAAGCACACAAAAACAGAAAATATGCAGAAAGGACACACCTGAATACTGTGCTGTTTACAAAGCAGTTTCTGTTGAGGAGAACTCACAAGCTCTAACCCACCCTAAAATGACTCTTCCACAGCATGACTATCCAGCCACATTCTCAAATGTATCTGTACTTTGGTATCTGAGAATCTGAGGTTAGAAGCAAGGATTCGTTTTCAAAATACTGATTAGCATTCCCATACTTACTTAGCCAAGATGCCCACACTCAAGAACAACTTGATAACTTCAGTGATGCACACAGCCGTCGTTGAAAAGTAGAGTTCTGTCTCCACTGTCCTTGTGTACCGCAATGCGACTGTGTATGTTGCAGCAACCAGGGTCATCACTGTGAGGCAGTACAACTTGAACAGTAAGCTGACATTTTCTGAAAGAAAACAAAGATGACGACTCAGCATGCCCTTCATTTTAATTTAAGAACTGAAGCAGGGTGTTCTCCAGCTGGAGGACTGTATCGAAGACTACTGTGGCAGCATGCAATAATTACAATGTTGTGAAACACTTCCTATAAAAAGTTTAAGTTAAATTTTAAAGTCTATTCTCAAAGAAGCTTGTATAGGAACTCCAGGTGTTTGAAAACAAGATGTCCTCTTGCCCTCATAATCATCCTTCATTCTAGAAAAACTAATCATAGACTAATATTTATCTAATAGTAATCAAAAAACCCTTCTGTGCTTTCCTGCTCTTTAGCCTACAGTAAGTGCTCACTCTGAAACGGCAGCTGATGCTCTCCACGTAGTATACTGAAGTCTGACACAAAGAGCGTTGGCAGACTAGTAAAAGCAAAGAGAGAGGAAAAGTTCAGTATCAGCAAAGAAGGGAACCAATTTAGCAAATCTTAATAAATAAGGCAGCATTTCCTTCAGCCTTATTTTCCCACCTAAGTTAGTAAAAGAAGAGAGTTTTGCTCAGAATGGTGATGGGACTTCACACAAAGGGCTTTCTTGAAAAATTGCACACTGTAGAAAACACTAAGGTTATGGGTATTCAAGTAAATTAAACCGTACAAGGACTATGTATCATCTGTGTTACCCCCTCTATCTTCCCCACTACTATAGTCCTACAACAGTAGCAATTGTTGCAACAGTTTTGCCCTGGACCAACTACTATCCTGCATAATTTGGGAGTTAGCCTGTTCCAGCTCTACTGGCAAAAGGCAGTTTTTCATACAGCCGCCCTCCTCCGAGGCCTGAGAGTTTCATCGGGTGGATGTGGCCAGGCCACGCCAGTTCATTCCCGTGTCAGAGAATGGCTAAGACTGCACCCATACCAGTAAAGAGAACAGCGCACGACTCTAAACAGGACTTCTCCGCATGAAGGCATGGCCTACAACGTGAGACATCAGCAAATGTGTGGTGTCTACAAAACCGTTTTTTCAAACTGGTAAATTATTCTTTGTTATGTACAGCATCTGATGGGTGGATGTTGGTCGTTCAGCAGCATCTTTTGGGCCATTATCTGTTGTGGTCTGAACATCCTAAATAACCATACTTCTATTGGTATAAGTTTATGTTCCTCTGCTGATTAGGGAATGAGCTAACAGATCAGCTCCGGGCAGATTTGTAATAACATTGTTCATTTAATATGGGAATGAATTGCTGAATCCAGTGCAACCGACGTTTTTGTTCATTTTTCTTTCAAGCCAGTGATGTCTTCTATTGCATAACCTTTCTGCAAGGTACAGTTAATACCTCCTGCTGCTGCAATCATTTAAATTAGCTACTTCCTTATAGATAAAAATCTTACCCACGTCAGTAACCACTTTTAAAAGGTAGAGCCAATTAGTTTTTGGACTAACAATGCTTAGAAGAGACTTACAAGCTGTAATCCATTTTTAAATTAAGTTTGGATTGCGGGGAGCGGTGGTGGAAATCCAAGGGCATAACAACCAGGAAACAAAATTAACCCAGTCCAATTTTACAAAAATGTATTTTCTAACGATATTTTAGTGCTGACAGAAGTGATATTAACACTGTGTTTTTACACATTAAGATTTCAAGTCTATGCACTACTGAACTAAAACTAAATTTAATCCTTGCCTATATTAACTACTCTTTAAAAAATAAATAAATGCCCCTATTTGGCAACGGTTTGCAAACTTCGGTAAACCAAATGCAGCAGGACATAGTGAATCTAGTAACTGTACTAGATAGTTCTAGCGCTATGTAAAAAGCTATCTGTAGTTAGTTTTCAGCCTGAATATTTCTCCAGCCTGGCTCACACATCTGCATCAGTACCAGTGCAGCACTGGGAGCAGAAGGAAAGCATATCTTCTGCTGGTAAGTCTGAACTTATACCAGCTTAAAAAAAAAAAAAAAAAAAAAAAAAAGACCTGAAAGAAGCTGTTGTTCTTTTCCCAGAGTTTCTCTCACTGGCTTCATTAAATCCCACTTGAATGAAACGATTTCCAGCAAAAGGGACCAGACAGGCCAAAAGCCTCAGGATATAAATGCGGGCCTCCCACACAGCTCATCCAACCACTCCGCCAGGGCTCTTTTAACCGGCAGCCCAAGGCCAAGCCTGGCACCTGAGGTACAGCCGAGCTGCCGGAGGCAGCTGGGGCGGCGGGCACCTCAGACCCAGCCTTACACAGGCTGCGGGAGACCCTC
>NW_009188146.1:0-463 GCF_000690835.1 Fulmarus glacialis
GGACCTGTGTCCCTTTTCCAATTGCTTTGTCAATGCCCCCTTCCCTAGCAAGGGATCCCAGCTGTTTGGCTTCCTTCCCCTCCAATTCCAGGCTACTGGCCCCATTATCCTAGCATCAGAGCAGCCAGGTGATAATGTGCTCGCCTGAATGACAACTGAAATTTTTTCGCATATCTCGCAGCTCATTCAGGGATAGGGATCGGGTGGTTACTGCCTCGTTTATGAGTTCTTACTCTTCCTCCTCCTGTTCCCATGATGGCCCTGCTTCAGAGTAGTCTGCCTCATCCACTTCTTCCCTTGGAAGGGGAAGAGTTTCTTCCCTTACTAAACGAGCTTTCTCTTCCAACATTTCTCCTTGTGTATAGGGGCGACAGATAGCAGCATGGGTTGGTTCTCTGGTTCAGCTGCAGTGCCTGTTGCTGGGGTTGGAGTAGCCGGAGTGACTGTCCCGGGTATTGGATTA
>NW_009188147.1:0-483 GCF_000690835.1 Fulmarus glacialis
AGATGTTAAACAGCGCCAGTCCCAATACCAACCCCTGATGAACGCCATTCGTCACTGGTCTCCGCTTGGACATTGAGCTGTTTACTGCAGCTCTTTGAGTGTGACCATCCAGCCAATTCCTTATCCAGTGAGTGGTCCATCTGTCAAATCCATGTCTCTCCAATTTAGGGACAAGGATGTCGTATGGGACAGTGTCAAATACTTTGCACAAGTCCAGGCAGATTACATCAGTTGCTCTTCCCTTATCCACCAACGCTGTAACCCCATCAGAAGGCGGCCACCAAATTTGTCAGGCATGATTTGCCCTTAGTGAAGCCATGTTGGCTGTCACAAATCACCTCCTTATTTTCCATGTGCCTTAGAATAGTTTCCAGGAGGATCTGCTCCATGACCTTGCCAGGCACAGAGGTGAGACTGACTGGCCTGTAGTTCCCCGGGTCTTCCTTTTTTCCCTTTTTAAAAATGAGGGTTATGTTTCCCCTT
>NW_009188147.1:1267-1634 GCF_000690835.1 Fulmarus glacialis
CGGCAGCCAGGGGTGTCCTTGAGCTTCACATTCCCCACCAGCCCCTCCTTGTTGGTGAGAACAAGGTCCGGCATAGCTCCTCTCCTCGTTGGCTCCTCTATCACTTGGAGAAGGAAGTTATCATCAATATGTTCCAGGAACCTCCCAGATTGCTTATGCCTTGCTGTGTTATCCCTCCAACAGATATTGGGGTGGTTGAAGTCCCCTCGTAGCAGACCCACACCATACCCACCTGTCCCAGCCCTCCCTTTAATCCTGACCCATAAGCTCTCTGTCCATCTCCATGTGGAGCTCCATGCACTCCAGCTGGTCCTTGACATAGAGGGCGACACCCCCTCCTCGTCTCCCCTGCCTGTCCTTCCTCAAG
>NW_009188147.1:2376-33450 GCF_000690835.1 Fulmarus glacialis
GAGTTCCTTTGTGCTGCTCTTCAGGTGCTCTCCTGCTGACCTGTGATCCTTCTCCAGGCTCTGGGCATCTATTGCTGGCCCTGGCCTCAAAGTGGTAGGGGTGGGATGGACTGAGGTTCCCCTCCCCTGGCAACTTTAGTTTAAAGCCCTCTTGGAAAGCCTATGCCTGAAGATGCTCTTCCCCTTCTCTGACAGATGGACCCCATCAGCCTCCAGTATACCAGGTTTCTCAAAGCGAGTCCCATGGTCTAAGTAGCTGAACCCCTGGCTGTGGTACCAGTCCTTTAACCGTTTGTTGACTCGCCAGATTCGACTGGCCCTTTCAAACCCCCTCCCTTGGACTGGGAGGATTGATGAAAAAACAACCTGTGCTCCAGAGTCCCTTGCCACTGCTCCCAGGGCTCTGTAATTCTTCTTGATACTCCTCAGACTGCTCCTGGCTGTATCACTGGTGCCCACATGAAACAACAGCAGCCGATAATGGTCAGTGGAGTGTACGAGGTTTGGTAGTCTCTCAGTGGCATCCCTGATACGAGCCCCCGATAAGCAGCACAACTCTCTGGAGAGTGTGTCAGGTTGGCAAATGGGTGCCTCCGTACCTCTCAGAAGACGGGCACCTACTACTATCACCCGTCGCCTTTTCTTAGTTGTGCTGGTTGTTATATGGGAAGCAGATCGGGCAGATCATCCCTGTTCCTGTAGGATGTTCTCCTTCCCCGGTCCCTCCTGACCACAGTTGCAGGTTTCTCTCTTTCCTCAACCTGTGCAAGCTCTCGTGACCTCTTCTTGGTCACCCAAGTTCAGCACACAGCACTGCTGCCATCTAATAGTAAAACTCAGCAGTGCCAAATCTAACAGCTATTGCATTGCGTGAGAGATACAAAAGTCCTCCAGAAATATGGTTCATGCCAATGCTGTGGATATACTACGGAGCTTTTGCTAAAGTTGTGTTGCTCATGCTACCTTGAAAGAGCAGTCCATGCTCTGGTTGAGTTCCTCCGTTCCAGACCCACAGTGTGGGAAGATCCACTCCTGGTCTCATACAAATCAGTGGAAATCTTGTCACTGAATTCAGCCAGGACAGGGCTCAGCTGTAAAGTTCCTTCTTTGCAGGGAAGAAGGGATTTGCTAGGTAGACGTCACTGATTTTTGTAATCAGATCAAAATGTTTCATTTCTGCATTCCACTAAATACGAGGAAAATGGGTGCTGTCCTAATTAATTCTAGATACTTCTAGGTAATGTGGGTGTGTGTTGCCTGGCTTTGTTTTTTGTCTGTGTAATTATTGGACATCTGGGCCGTAAGCTCCACTGGACATCTTTCCCAACCAAAAATTAGTGGGGAAGAAACTTTCTCCTAAATTTCATGTATTGCTAATTTAAGCCCAGTGTGTTTGCTTCCCTACAGAAATGGGATGCCTTTCTGATACAGGAGGAGCCTTTCTGATACAGAAATTACTTCTGTTGGTTCTTATCTAATGCAGGGATTTTGCAGCACTTTTCTCTCTTCAGTGACTGGTATGGCTTTGCTATAAGCTTTTTTTTTCCTCTCTTCTTTCCTACTTCTATGATTATCTGATGGCTGCAGCAGGCAGTGATCTGACTATCTGCAGTTGGTTCCTATTCTTGTATGTATTTTTATCCTTTTGAGCTAACGCACAGTAATTGCTGTCATTTTCACTGAAAATTAAGCATACAAGCAGCCATCCTCACTTGCTCTCATTTGCTGTCTATTCTTCAGAATAATGGCAGATGCTGAGATATAGTCAGTGCTTAACACTGAACTCTGTCGTGACCAAGTGGAGAATGCTGACAGTCTGCGAAAGCAGTTTGTGTTCTCAACAGCTTCCTAGTGGATATGTCTCTGGAGTTTACCCAGGTGGCCTCAAGTTGTGTTGTGGGTTCAGGATAGCAGGCGTTCATTTAAAAGGCAGAGAAGTGATCTGTTAACGTTCCGTCCCAGGGTTCTTCTCTTTCAATCAAGGATGGTCATACAGGATGGGTGAATAGTGGGAAGTTTGTATAGATACTGTGGAGAAGAGCTTCTTTTGGGTATCTCAGTTTATCTGTGTGCAAGGTAAAGGCCTGTTAAGCAGATTTGTGAATAGTAGGTGTTAACTGAGTTTGGTTGGCCCTGTGTTCATTACATTAAACCTTAAAGAGGAGATAAGGCAAAGTTACTGCTTACTACCTAAAGCTGGGTTTCCCCCTGTGACCGGCACCTCTCTCCAACAGGGCTCTGAATTTTGTCTTTTAATGTTGTGTAATACACTTTAAAATCATCACTTGCTTGTAAATATTTTACTGTTTGAATACACTTTAAAAGGCTGTTAATATTTAAATCTGTACCCTGAAATGTTTTCTGCACGGCAATTAGAGTGTAGCCAGAGAACAGCGATTCAGTTTAAGGGCTTGTGAATTCAAATGGTAGCAATGCTGTTTTCTAACAAGTGTTTCTGTAATTTTCAGGAGCAAAGACCAGTGAAAAGCTAAAATATTCACCATGTTGGAAAATATCTGTCTTTAATCCCGGGACTGTGGAATCTGAAATATGATGCGTGACCCAAGAGGACTTTATCTTGGGTTGGAGATCGTTAGCTGGATGATATAGATTTAGCCTGCCTCAGTTGACTTCAGAAATAATTCTACTTACTGAATAAATATTCTTACGGATCTTCCACTCATAAGAATGGACTGGACTGGAAATGGCTGTATTGAGCATGTAGTATTTCAGGTGTAATCATCATGTATCATACATGGTCACAGACACCGTAATCATCCAAATGATCATGTAATCATCCCAGTCCTCTGCAATGACTCAGTTTTCATGCTGGCCTCTTTCACACCTATATCAAATTTACTTTTCATTACTGCTTGTTAATATTCTTCAAACGGGCAGGTTTCTCTTCTCCATGGAATTTCTTTATTAGGGGTTATTTTCTTCAGGATGTACCAAGTTTGTATCCTTGGAGCCTGCTCTCCCTCTGCTGTCTTCTGCCAGCCTTCCCAGTGCCTCTTGCGTATTTATTAGTGATTACATTTCCTAACTAGTGTGTTCTCCCATTTCACTTAATGCCCTGTGGCCCTCTTAGGGGGATGTGACTGGACATGCATCTGTCCAGCAAGTGATCCTATGGATACCTTGGCTAACTTCCTCCCAAACACAGAGGCGTCTGTTCCGTAGAGTGTAATTACTGGAAAACATCGTGAATATCCTCGCGGCTGCTGGTTTCTTCCTGCCAGCTCAGCCGCTTATATCTATTCGGGGACCTGACTGATGGAATGTGCAACATTCTCTATCATCTTTTAAAACAATTCCTGACTATTAAATTATTTAATAATTCTATCAAACTCCTTTCACCCACTTTTTCATGTAATTTTGGATTTTAGCTGATTTCATTTATTTTATCAAATAAGTCTCTTTTTTTCTGAGCAGACTTTTTTATTTAATTGTCACTTTTCTGACATCTGGTAAAATATCTCCATCATCAGTCATATTTTTCCATTAATTCTCTTTCCCAGCTAATTTTGCCTGTAATTGCTTTCATTTTTGTGAGTTGGGTCTTTTTATCATATGCATTATTCTGTAATTACTGTTTTGAACTTACTACATTTCACATGCCAAATGCAATCAAGTTGAGGAACTGGAGTACCTGGCTGCTACTATTTTTATTCTTTAACTCCTCTTTCTGTGTGAAAATGAGATCTGATGTGGCATTTCTGCTCTTATTGGAGATCTCAGAAGGTGAACGTTCAAATTACAGCTTAGCTTCAATTAAACACTTGGGTCTTACGAGACGTGGATAGGAGCTCTTCGCTGATGGCATTGCTGGGTCAGGTGCGCGCTGCTATGGCTCCGCGTTCCCGAAGCAGCTGCCAGATAGGCATCCGTCCCCAGTGGGACACTCCCCGGTGTCCTTACTGGAACCTCTGCTGCAAAAGTATTTGCTCCGTCTTCTCCCCGAATGACTTCCCAAGCTGATAGCATCCAAGATCCTCACTGCGGATTTGAGGAGCCGAGCACTCGGCTTGTGCTTTCCTCACCGCTGCACCAGGAGTGCAAAAACTGCAGTGCTGCATCTGACAGCGTCAGGGTAGCTCTGAAATAGCCAGTAAGCCCCTTTTTGTTTTGCCTCTTCTCCTGGAGAGTCTTAAAATATTTGAGTTATTTGGTGATGTAGCCTACTTGTCACGATCTGTCTGTATTGATTATCCTTTGTGTGAGAATTAAGATGCCACTTAAGGCAGGCTTTTGATGCGGTGATGCTTCTGAAATGAATATTGCTAACAAAGCTTCCCTCAGGAATAGATTCACCTCCATGATGAGGGAAGCTATAGCATTTTACTGCACGTTTCAGCAGGCTGAGAGCTTGGACATCACCAATTAGTGTGGCTTACTTGCTGGGGGGTAATTAGTTAAGTAACTGGTTATGTGCCCATGTCTTCAATCCTTTAACTGGATCAATGACTTAACCTAGCACAGCAATTCCTAATTCTTTCATGAAACTTTGCTCAGATTCTGGACTCCCTCCAGTCCAAGAGGCTGCTGCTTTTTCATTAGTGGTTATCTAGGAAAGCAGCTAAGAGCAGCCTTTAGAATTAGTGTCAAGTGACATTAAGGGAATATTTGTTCTTATCTGAGGTGCAATAAATCATTTTAAAAGCAATGAATTGGCCTGAGAAAAATCTCTCAATTGATCAAGCACCTGCAGCACCCCTCTGCCTATGATATTGATCTCGCCCTGAACAGCTAAGCTCTGAAACAAGGATATGACGTATGACTGCTGGAGATTTCAATGAGATGATTTTTTGGGAAACTGATGTTTTTTAAGTGACCTTAAAAACTGATAATTACCAACTGTATCAATAGCTATATTTAGAAAGAAGATTATCTGAAAAATGCCTGCCTGGGTGGTTTTTTTAGTGGCTTAATGTCTGAGGCAGGCTTAAATTCATACCGTTGCTTGAAGGGAGTCATTTCATTTGAGTGAAATCTGCAGAAATCTGTGCAGTATCTGTTATACCAGTGGACCAGACCTGGAAGTGCCTTACTTGCTGGAAACTCAAAATGATCTTCATGATAATGTTTGAGAAGTAATTTGGAATTGGCAGATGCGACTCAATAGAGACAACAGCACAATGCTGTTCTTGGAAAGAAGAATTTGTGGGTGCAGATAAATATTAGTGCAATTGGGATCTGGGAGGCAAACTCAGTGAGAAGTGGTGTAATTCTGCTGCAAAAGAATGAAATTTTATTCTCAGGGGAATTGGCAGAAGCCCTGGAGCTGGGCTGGGGCAGTCATTCTCCTCAGTGACGGGGGCTGAGCTGGGATAACATGTCCAGTTTTGGCCAGCATGCTTTGAGAAGGATGTGGAAACAGTTAATAGAGCCCAGAGGAGATGAACAAGAACAATGAGGCAGAGGGAGCTGTTTCCAGTGAGAAAACTGTATAAAGAAGTGGATTAATTTCCTTTGAGGAGGTGAAGGGAGGTGAAGTCTTCCTTTGAGAAGGCTGTGAGAAAGCACAGAGCAATCCCCTGTCCTTCTGCAGCAGGGAAGGGGCAACCAACTTCGGTGGAACATTTTAGTCAAATATTTGGGAAAAAACTTCTAGGGTAGATAAGCACTAGGACTGGTTACTGCAAGAGAAACCTGTTTCACGGGAGGTTTTAGTAACAGTCAGACAACATCCACCAGGTCCAGCTCCTCACCATGCCTTGTGCCCTATGCATACTGCAGCTTGCTCTGTCTCCGCTTCCTTGCATCCATCCCCGCACGCACTGTATGTCCAGGCCGGTCCTACTGACGATCACAGTCTGAGTCCTGGCAGAGAAAGTCCATCACTAATCCATGCAACAAGTATACTGCAGTGGCACGAGTGGGACACGCAAGAGTACGGTGGTTTAATCCTGACCTGGAGGGACCACCTTGGGGGTGAAAGGGTGCTCAGTCCTGTGGAAGAGTATTATATTATAGGATTAGGATTGTTTTGGTTAGGGGTCAAATGGGCAATCCTGGATTTCTTTTACAAAGCCATAGCTGAAATCTAAATTGCAGCTCTAGCTATAAAATCTAAAAAGTGAAAAAGCTCCTATCTGTAAAATCCATAAAAGCAACTTATAGACACCTTGCTGATCTTATCTCTTGCCAATGGAAAAGAGGAAAAATCAAGGTGGCTGGTCTGCATGTATCTTAGTGTTTAAGTAGCTAAGAAAAGTAGGTAGGTTTTAAGTCTTGCCTTAGTGAATTCGTATGCCTTTCCTCTTCCTTTTAGATGTACCAGTTTGCTACCATTTTTATACCTCTGTATGTCTGACACAATGAAGTTTTTTCTGTCTCTGATATAGGAAGTATATTGGGAATATCACTTGAGAGCTGAGCTTTAAGGTTTAACTCATTTAAACTGCTAAATAATTGGTCAAATTTTCGCAAGTTTTGAACACACCACAGTCCTCTTTAAATCTTCTCTGAAGCCTCAGGAGTTTGACTGCTCAGTGTTTTCCAGCCTGCTGTGAATATCCAGCCTCTGAAAATCAGGCCTATTTGTGTGCTTGTTCCGAGTGGTGCTGTTTAAACTATTGTGTGATAGACGAAGCTAATTGCCGAGCACTCCAAATACACCTGATGTGTGGTGCTCACCCTCCACCTGTATCCAACCCCCTGTTTTCTGCGTGCATCTGCGTTATGTGGCAGGATCCTGTAATATGAGAAGTCAGGACTGAGCAGAAATGAGTTTTGTGAGAGCAGATAAGAGGACTTGTGCTGGAGCAGCAGATGCGACTGTTGTTTGCTGCAAGTAGATGATTCCCTAATCCTCTTAAGGACAGCCTGGGTAAAATCCCCTTTGTGACATTAGGCGCAGCTCTGGGCCAGGTGGCCTCAGCTTCTGTCGCTGGCTTCGTAAGCTGCTTTGCTTGGAGGAAACTCTCCGTGCTGCTGCTGAAAAGCCACCGCAAAAACAGCCGAGCTGCCAGGTGTGCGGGAACAGCCCTGGATAACAGCCAGCATCGTGGTACCGTGAGACCTTTTGCTGAGTACAGCTAAGTGGTCCTGTGTGGTTTTAGGTCCTCGGGAGTCTGGGGATGTTACAGAAATGCTGAGTGCCCTTCCTGGCAGTTACGTATGTAAGAGGGTAGTAAAATATTGGGCAAAAATAAAAAGGGATGGCAGTGTGAGGTGAGGGACAAATGAGATAGTATGGGAAAAGCTTAATGGTGTGAGCTGAGCTGGCACAAGGAATATCTTGCAGCTCCCTCTACCTTTCCCCAGGGAAAACCATTCCTTTCACTGATGCATCTGGCCCGTGCAGTTGCAGAGGAAGGTTTTTCCGCGTGGTTGGATTGTGAATGGCGTGGTGAAGGAGAGTGGTCAGGAGGTGGGATGGTGGTCTGACACCTGCCATCACTTCCCAGCCCTGTCCTAGATTTTCTGTGACCTTGGACAAAATATTTCATCCTGAAACATGGAACATATCCCAACTCTGTAAAACAAGGACTTGGAAACTGGGACATTTCCCCCACTTGCCTTAGTTGATATTCCTTGTACAAGCCAGTAGTGACTCTTTAGAAAGTGTTGTTGTCCATTATTTCATGCTTAATAAAACATACCCTCATCAGAAGTCAAAACCCAAGCTCCATCCCATTGCTTTCCTTGTTCAGTGCCCTTCAGTACCCTCTTCCCTCCCCCATCTCATTGCACCATACTCAACCACCAAAATCTGCATCTTGAACATTCCTTCCCATCCTGTCTTACTAACTGCTACGAGGAGTGATGAAGGCCATGTATGAATGCCATATGCCACCTTCATATTTGTAGCATAACACTGAAATTACTGTAAAGACAAATGGCTTTGACACTATTGTTTTCCTTTCAGTTTGGTAGACACCACTATTTTTGTCCTTGTTTTAACTAGCCAAAGAATTTTGGTAAGCCAAAATTCATCTTTGGAATGACACAAAGTGCATTGTGGGAGCACATCAAGGCTGCTAAGTTCTCTGGATTTTGGTGAAGATAATTTTGGAGGGTGCAATCCTGAGGTTTTTACTTGGGCAAATCTCCCGCTGATTCATCCAAGGCTACCATGTTAAAGTCATCAAGAGGAGATTAGGAATGGGTCTGAGACTGTATGCGGTATGTTTCTGTAATACATTTTTTGTGTGTCCAAAGTGAGTGGTATTAGCTTTATTTCCATGTCTTCTGGTTTATTTTTAATTCCTTCACCACTCTTGCTCATCTGTTGTAAAAAGACCCTTCCTGACATGAGAAAGGAAGCAAAAATTTCTGGCCTTGCTTCCTTTGTAAAAGATAGTGATGGCAGGGTCTAGGGTTGCTGGTAGTAACAACTTTAAGGGGGAGAAGACAACATTTTAGTCCAATTAAACACAGCAGCTTTTCTGTGGTGACATGTGCCACCTTCACTTAGTCCTTGTGACTCAAGATTCAATTGATAAAGCAGCTGGGACACTGGAAGCATTTTTAGGCTGGAAGATGTTCAACATCTTGGTGTCAGTCAACTACTGACCCTCTTTTACAGATTATATATGAATAATGTGTAAAACAACTTCCAGATACAGATCGTGATTTGCTTGCTCTTTTGTGAGTTTAAAGAAACGTATGCATTTCGAAAGAGCTTCCTTCTAACTGTGTCCTAACAGCCTGCTGGAAGTCCAGTGTCTGCCATGGAAGTCCAGCTCCATGGTTCAGTTATTCAAGCAGGAACAACCTGCTCTCTGAAGGTGTTTTCCTCTGTTCAGTGTCTTTCATCAGTGAAACTGCTGTTTACAAAAAGAGACCACATAAAGGAAAGGAGTCTGGGGTCTGAGCTTTCAGATGTTGAAACAAGCAGTTGACTTGAAGGTTGGTCACCCCCAGACCTGTTCCTGACTCAGCCCCTGCCTTTGAGGGACCTCAGTCTTCCTGCGCTTGGGTGCATTTCATGAAGAGGTAAAAAGATGATTAAGAAAAAAATTAAGGCAGTATTTGCATCAAATTAGCTTTCAACAAACTGTAAGGCATGGGACTGTTGCAGCATTACGAATTTTTTTGGATTCAGTGGAGCTACTCCTCATTTCCACTGATGTAAAGATGATCTGAATCTGGCCTCTTGGCTGCTCCACTTCAGCAATTGATTCTAATCAGCCTCACTATCCAAACATGCCGAATTAAAGATTCATTACTAATTATGTAGCTGCAATTCCTGACTTTTTCTTCCTAGTTTAGTCAAAATCTTTCTGACATTTAACAGATTGACATTCTCTTAGCATCTCCACAACAATCTGTCCAGTTTGTTTAAGAAGGCAACATTTTTGGAAGAAACTGCAGCATCTCTGCTGGAAGCTCAAGTACCTGGCAAGAGACGCTCGAGATACTTGAGCCGGCCAAGTTCTGCTGCTATGCTTAGTGATTGCAGTGGGCAGTTGTGTGACCTCATGTGTCTTCAACTGTCTAGGGTTCACCGTTTGTTTTCTGCTAGAAGGTCTGGGGAAAAAGCAACGTGGAGTTACAGGCCACAGCAAGAGCCCTGTTGCCCTGGATGGTTCTTTCTCTGCAGTGCTGACTGCTTTCTTTGGTGAGAGGTGATTGATGCCAGCATGACACACGGTCATATTTCTAGTGTGTTTGCACATTTCCTCATTCCCATGGTGGGGATAATGACTGCTTGCTGGTCAGATGTTGTCATCAACACTCAGTGAATATTTGACTCGCCTCAGGGAAGGTATAAAGTGCTGGATGATGGTTCCTGTTCCAAGAGGTCTGGAGAAGATTGGGGCAGGGGGAAAGGTTTCCATATTAAAGTTGTCACTTTATGACTGTATGTTAAGGGTCTACCTAGTTAAGAAGTAAACCTGTCCTAGGCTAAGGACATAGGACCTCTGTCCTCTGAAACTATTGGAAGGCAGTCATCACTCTGAAAATAAACATGATGGTCAAACATGGGGGCTCCCAACTCCACCTGGGGACTGCATTTCTCCAACCACCCAGGCTGCTCTCTCCACTGCTGTCTAACAGTGCTCCGAGAGCTTCCTTGCACTCTTCCTTGTGATACCTGAATAGCTTTGCTCTGCACTTGATCTTTATTTCCACCAGTTAATGGTGTGAAAACACTTTGAAGTGTGTAAAAATACTTTAAAGAGCCATTCTCTATTATTTTCTGTTGTGGGCAGCACTCTTCCAGGTGTTTACACCTGATGCATTTCACATTTCAAAGTGATCATGCTGACCTCCGCTGATGCCTGTGCAGATCAAGATGGGGATGATACCTGATGTGTGCTCAGAGTGAGGCCCAGGTTTTTTTCTTCATTTGTTCTTTACTGCAGTAGTTCGGTGGCTGCAGGCATTGTTCCATCTTGTCAGGCAAATCTGTTACCTTGCAGGATCAGCTGTGCTTATCGTAGGCAGAAGTGGATTGCATGTCTGTTTTTTACATAATTTACTGCACAGCAACAATCGTTTTCTGTTGTACGTGATGACAGTACTGAATTCCAGGTTAGCCATATTGAAGCATGCACTATTTTTGCTACAGTCCTTTTTGGCCATTAGTGAAACGTAGTGATGACTTTGGGTGTTACCAACTGATTCAACAAGGGTTACTCAAAGTTCAGCCTTTTAGCAGATACTTAGCTTATCTGTACTTGTCCCTATTGGAAGATCACTGTTTATTCTCATTTTGAGCTCTATGATTTGGATAGCTTTTTACACGTTGCTCATTATAAATTATATGTAGAGTGTTTCCATTTGGCCTGGATTCCTCTCTCTTTAAAAGCTTATTCCAGGATTTGTTCACTATTTCTGTTTCATATTCAAGTGGCCCTTTTATAACCTTGGTGAGAATTTACATGTGATTTAAAACCTTGTGTCCAGTTTCAGTTTACAGCCCCCTTTCATTTATGGGACAAGCACAGACTTCGTTCTGCTGTAGATAACAGCAGTTAAATCAGTGTTGTTGAAAAGGTGGTGAAGACGTGGTTGCAGAGACAACTAACTGGCAAACTGGTCGCTGTCTTAATTTCAGAATGACAGCGGAGAAAATACAAGGGCTGTGCTGAGCGAGAGCATCAGTGATAACACAGTAACAATCAATACCTCTCAACAAACTATTTACTGATGGATCCCCACTTGTCAAAACTTTGGGGTAAAAAAGACTGGAATAGATAAAGAAGTCCTTTGCTTCTTGCCCAGGGCTCTTTGACTTCATCTAAAAGATGGGTTCTCCTTTGTTCTTGGTTGAAGAGGGCGTATGACTTGCTTAGGTTTTGCTCACTCTGCCTGCTGCTTTGCTGTCTGAGAGGCCATCTATTAAGTAGTACACTGGCAGAAACTTATACTCTTTTATATAGCACTTGTCATTTGAAGATCTCCAAATCTGTCCAAAGTGGAGGAAATTTATCATCTCTGTTTTGTAACTTTAGAAACTTAGAAACAGACAGACGCTCAAGGTCAGAAAACCATTGCCAGCACTGGAAATAGAACCCAGCTCTTTTGAGTCATGGTTTCTGATCTTGCTAAAAACTAGATTGCAGTTGGGGAAAGAAAAACAATTCTTAAACCCACAATTATTAATTTACTTCTGAACCTATCTTCTGTTGCAGTTAACTTGCTAGGCTGCCATGGTCTCTTATTTACCCATGCAAGATAACAATATAAAGCTGTTTGCACAGCTTTACAACAACCCAAAACATTGCTTTACACGCAGTGGCAGTAAACCATTGCATAGCTTAGGAGTGCCCGTGCACGCTCTGGGAAGGGTCGGGTTGTGTGGGCCAGCATTGTCCTGTAATGCAGCTTCAGCTATAGAGCTGGATCCAAAGAAATGGGGATTGTCTACCAGTAACTATGTACAGAGCCTGGCAAAATGATGCCTTCATCCTGCTTTGATCCAAGATGTTGCTGAAATGTAAATAGTATAATAATATATTTTTAGATGCAAAGGCAGCGAACTTGTAAGATGCAAATGGAAAATCCTTATTTGTTGCAGCATCCAGTGAGCCTGCTGTGTTTTCTTGCTTCCTCAAGTCATTCACACATACTGTTTCACTCACTGTTAGGAAGTAGGGAAGCACTTGCAAACCTAATTTGGAACCAAGTACAAGAGAAAAATACTTCTTTGTGCAGAAGAGCTGCAGAGACTTTGTCTTCTGTATGCAACTGCCTTGGAGAACATTACTGCTGCTTTTAAAAGTACCATGTTGGCTTGCTGTGCGAGGCAGCATCTCCCTGGGAAAGACACTCTCCTAAATTCCACCAGTCCACTATTGGAGAAAAGGGAATTAATTTTTCATCCTTGTCTCTGGTGGCGTCATCTCCTTTCTGTGAATCACAACTCATCTCTGTTAGAGGTGACTGGAGCCTCGACATAGTGAAAACATTTCAGTTGTATCTATGTTCTTAAATTGGTCCCCATCACTGTGTTCAAACATCTGCTCCCTGGGGAAGACCATTTGCTTCAGTATTTTGATTTGGAAATTGTACTGATGTAAATAGACAGCAACATCAGATTCAGCATCTTGAATGTACTTTCCAGTCTCTGCATATCTTCAGGCTATCTACTAGGAAAAAAAATTGAAAGTATTTCCAGTGAATTCACTTACATGCTAAGTCATTTAAATTCTTAGCCTTTTTAGTCATTGTTATTACCAGACATTTGTATAATGGCACAAAGAAGTAGTCTTCACTGCTCCCCCTCCACGTTCACCCTAGTGTGTAGTCTGGTAGGCTTGGGGACTGCAGCTTAGTGGGACCCCTTTGTTAAAATGGGCAAGGCATCTCTGAAATGGAGGGTGCCCTGATCTGATCAGAGATGGTGTTTTTTGGTTTTACGGAATAATACAACAAAACAGTTCTGTGTCACATTGACATAATAGGCAACTTTAAAAAACCTTGGCTTGAAGATACATCAGGGGACTGGTGCATCCAGCCGCTTTGAGAGCAGCCGGGAGTCTGAGAGAGAACCTACCTCTTGCTTTTTCTCTGTGACAGCACTGGGAATATCTTTTTCTAATTCTGAACTGGGAACTAATTGAATGCTGAAGACCCTTTGTACAAGCTGCTGCTGAAATGAGATGATAAAAATTCCTCAAAGGTCTGTTAGTATGAAGCAAAGTGAAGGTGTCTGCGGTGCTTTGCTGCAAGATGTCCCAGCAGACTTGTTGTGTTAAAGATAGCTTGCGGAAGGGCTGACCATCTTATTGTGTTGTCTTTTCTGTTTTACGGCACGTAACCTAAAAGTGTTTTTTTCTTTCAGGTTCTGTTGGGTTTTTTAAGGTTGGTTTTTGTGTGGTGTTTTTTTTTTTTTTTCCATTCAGTTTTGCCTGCTCAGGACACAGTAAGAGTAAAAATGAAATCTGGATGATCTGAGGGATAAAGGATTTTTAAGTAGAATGGCTTTGAAACTTTCTTCGACTAATACCCACTTAACTCCAAAATCCAATGGGCAATTTAGATTCCTGACTTAGATGTTAAACGCCTCTTGAATTCCCTTTGACTATATTCATTACGAACAGGCCTGGTGATTGCTGGGGTTGTTCCAGCGGCACAACCAGCAATGGCCAGATTTCATACTCCTATCTTAAAGCTCAAAACTAAGCTGGAAACCAAAGCAAGCCATTCTGTATTGTGCAGACTGTTGAAAGCCTCTAGGATGATCAAGAACCGATGCTGTTCACGGTCCCACCTTTAGTGAGTGTTTTACAACTTATCAGTAGAATCTCTTTGAAGAAGTTTACTGCTTATGTCCTGCTCAGGGTCTCAGCTCACCTGATAGATGTGCAGGTATCTTTAAGGCTTTGAAGGATGATACAACATAGGAAAAATCACATTCTGCTTGGGCTGGATCAGATAGTCTCTTACGTATTTATATTTAGTTTTTCTTCTTCAGCCCTGCTTGTCTTGTGGCAGATGCTGTAAGCAATAGTGAACAAACCTAGGATGAAGCTAAACCAAAGCTGTACGTTTGGCGCTGTAACTGTAGATTTTTGTCTTAATTACTTCCAACTGCAGAAACATGTATATATTTGTAAGGTACTGAGTACCTTGGTCTCTTAAGCTGTAAAACATTTAGCACCTGTGGGATCTACCAAAACACATAGCTGTTTTTCTCTCTGTCACATGTTTTTCTCAGTTGTATGACAGCGTGAGAAATAGTTCGAGGATGGCCTAGGTCTATTCTAGTTGTAGAAATAGGGCAGGTGTTTTCCATCGGTGCCATATTTCTCTGTTCTGCACCTCTAACTTCTCACTACTCATTTCCCAAATGAAGCTCCTGGACTAGAGGCTCTGGGGCTATCTGTGATGGAGGGTACCCACTGCAGAGGCGTAGGCAGTAACATCCCTGAGATCAGCCACTAAACTCACTCACCTTAAAAGCGAAGTAAAAATGCTCTTTGTGGTGTGGGTGGGTTTTTTTTTTTTCTCCCCTGCAATGAGCTTTTAAACGTCTCATCTAAAAGCACTGCTTGGTAGGATTTGACACCCACAGGATTCAATGCACAAGGAGAGGCTGGTCTCCTGGGCGCACATACCAGGGCATCACCCTGCAGCCTGCCCCCGACACCAAGTCTTCCCATACTGTTTCTGTGGTCACCCATATAACCACTGCTGACAGCATGACCACCTCTTACAGGCAGTAGAAGGAATGAAAGGCTGTGCTGAGCTTATGTACATGTTTTCATCACCTCCAGGCAGATCTGTTTATGAATTATATCACTGAAGTCCCTACGCTGTTTGCAGGGAGGAAGGACCCAAGCCAGGGGTGTATGTCTGGAAGCAGGCTCCGTGTGGTGTGTTGCTGCCTTGCAGTGTCATCCAGGGGCTGTTCAAAACAAGAATTACTCATGTTTTTATATGCTAATGTATATTTAGGAAACCTGTCCTAGGCCACATGAGAGATGTTTGAGCTAGATGGAGTATCACTGGGCTGGGTGGTGCTGAGGGCAGGAGACATCATCACGCTGGACTTCGGCATCCTTCGCTTAGGCAACTGGATATTTCCTGTGGTCTCTGCTTGCAAATACTCCCCTCTGCTTGGCAAGCTGCAGGGTGAAAGCTTGCTGTCTTTTAGGCTCCTTCCAAACGCCTGAGGTGTCAGGTTGCAGCAATGCTAACAGTGAAAGGAAGGGTGTTAATCATGCTAATACCTACTCGATCTTTACGTTTACATACCACCGAGTTGCACATTTTGCCTCTGTAGACCAAGTGAATTGCATATACAGCAGTCATGTTCCCTCTATTCTTCCCATACAGATCCCACCCTTTCATCCTGTATTGTGGAAGCTCCCTGCATCCCTGGGTTAACACAAGGGTTATGGGGACTTCTGAAGAGCATTTCCCTTGCTCTCCTTGCTCAGGGCTCTGCATATCCCATGTGCCATTTCCCACAAGTCAATGGTTTGTGTGGCACCTTTTCTCTCTCTCTGTGGGAGAAGTCATGTAACTTGGGATTTTCCTATAAACTTTATAGGGATGGGGGACAGAAGTGAGATGAAGAGTCATCTTGGCAACCACTACCTGTTCATTTTGTCTGCAGGTAATTACAGAAGCAGCAGCTGTAACATCTGCAAGTTGGATGCAAACAGATCTGTGTTGCCCCTTTTTTTTCTTCTGATTTTTTTTCTTTCCCCTAATGATCCTCCCAGAAATCAATAGCTTTCTGCCTCGTGGTGCCTGGAAGACTTCCTTGCATTTTGCAATGGATCCAGTGGGGTGTTGCAAAGTTGTTGTGCTCAAAGAGAGCATACCAATTGCTTGTGATCTGAGCAGAATAACTCATTCTTCTCACCACTTCGAGCCAGGAAAACTTTTATCTATGTGTTGTCTTCCCAAGCATCTCTGACAGGCACAGGCCCTTGGGAGATGCTCTGGTGCAGTTTACAGCAATCTCCCTCTATTATGGGCAGCTGAATGAGGGATCTTGCTATTGTTTATTTATCGAGCCATGGCAGAGTGCTGCCTACAAGCACAGAGCGGACTGTGGCATTGAGCAATGCAACTCACACCCACCCTGGATGATACAACAATTTAGAGGTTCCTTTAGTTTCCTCGTCTCTTTTTTCATATGACTTGGCAAACAGTGCTATGCTCCACAAATGGGAAAAGGCAGTCGACTCAGAGAAGAGGGAACATGTAAGGAGCAGCAAGTGCTGTGGAGCAGTTGCTGCCCCACTGCCACCTATCCTCATGTTTGGAGGAGAAAGCCCCTCTCTCCATGGCTTTTCTTTGACTCCCATTTGGATAGAGCAGTGGTAGGGATGACCTTGTGCATCCCTGTCCCACCCTTAGAGGAACAGAGGGGTGAGCAAAGGCTGGTTTGGGGACGGGAGGAAGGTGGGCATGTGAGGGGACTCTGCTCCATGTAGAGAGAGGAGCGATGAATGACCTGTGAGATCCTGGTCTCCATCCACAGCCTTGGTCTCAGTCTGGCAACCACCAGAGCAGACTCTGTCCTGTAAGAAACCTTTGGTTCTTAAGCCTCAAAGCAAGAAAGTGCGTTAGTCATGGTTTGCCAACAGTTGCTTGTGTAAACACAGTGACATGAGTGAGCTGCAGTTTGAGAGGGTGCTGTGAACACTTTAGCTTCTGTGGTCTGGGCATGGGGTAAACCCTGTAACTCTTGCCAAGGGTTACAGCTGTGGTTTTTTTCAAGATTTCATTGCTGTTGACAGTCATCCTCCAGAGTCCCTCTGGATGCTGAAGATAGCATGTGCTGACTAAAGTTGCTGCATGGGTAACCTCTGGGAAAAGACATTTTGCTTTTGGTCCAGTTCCATTTTCACATCACAGGTGAGAAAAATCACCCTTGAAATTGCCGCTTTGCTGAGAGCATGAGCAGAGAAGCCCAGGATGGCGGTGGCTGCACAGAAGGTTACCCGCAGAAAGTAGCCTGGGAACTGCAGGAAGGGTCCCTGCAATGGCACCTCAGACTGGGTGCACTGTGTGCAGTGAACGGTTGTCCCATTCCCTGTTCCTTAATTGCCTTTGGTAAATCAGGGATGTTTATGCCTGTGTGTGTTATGTAAAATTTGGCTGCTCCTGGATGAACAATTAATTGCTTCTGACCTGTTAATAATGAGTTTTCATTCACTGCTCACATCTCCAGCGCACGACAGATCTCTTCATGATAGTGCCTCTATTTACTGGTTGGGTGATTGTAGCTCTCTGGTTTGGGATGGGCAATATACTTTCTCCAGACGTTCCTGTTAGCAGAATTTTGCTTGTCTGCGCATTTATCAGTGGTAAATACACTTATTTCCACGTGTGGTGGGTTTATATTTGCCATTAGTGTTTCAGAGCATTGTAAATGTTTAAGATCCAGTTGAGGGAGAACTGGGATGTCATGGCCATGTTGTAAGGCTTGGGCAACCATGAGAGGCATTCATGCTGTTTGATTTTTGCATCTGTCAACTTTCAAGTAGGTTTAAAACATTTTTTTTTAATTTAATGCTACAAATACTATTTGAATATGAAGAAATAGCAAAAGAACTGGCTCCAGCAGGGAAGCTTCCTATACACAAACAGTAATCAGAAAAGATGCTGAACTTAAACCAGATGAGATTGCCGTTTCTCTGGGGCTGGTAATGAGGAACTTGCCAAGTGTCACAGCTAGTCCATCACCAGCAATGCTCCATTAAAATGTTGTTTGCTGCTTGGCTTGCGTCCCTCATGGGAAGAGGAGCAGAGGAGCAGGCAGCTCAAGCACTGTGGTCCCGGTTCTGTGGATCTGGCGCTGGTTCCCTCTCCCATCTCATCTGGGATCTGACACACTGCTGGTTGGGGGTGGCAGTCTGAGGTCCTCAAAGGACTCAGGATCTGACTCATCTATGACATCCCAGGCTCTTGCTGGCCGTGTTTAGATGTCAGCATTCACCCAGCATTACTGTTCCTCCTCCACACCTTGCATGGTGTCGGAGCTCTCTGTCTCCGTGGTGCCTCTTCATATTACTCTTTGCTTATTTAAAAAGGGGGAAGAAAGCCAGGTGGTGTCAGGCTCCATTGTGCATGCTGCCAATTCATCCTCTTACAGCCCTGCTCTGTAATTTTTCATATGTGACTAAAGGGGAATCATTCCACTTACTGCTCCAAAATTTTTTCAGAAATTTCTAACAAGGTTTTGCAAGAATGTAGAGAATAATTGAAGAACCCCCACATTTTCTTCTTTTGAAGACAAAACCTCCACATTTTATTCCTTTGAATAAAAAACCTGAACACCTCACTTATTAGGTAAAAAACAGATGGCAGAGGCTTGAAGGATATAGTGCACACACAAAAGATCTGCTATGCAGATAGTATTTAGAAAATGATGATATCGGAGCCTGTTGCATCCCAAGGGCTGTAAATTGTAGAAACGTCTCTAACAAACACAGTTCCCAGAACAGGACCTAACCCCAGATTTGACTGCCCTTCAGGGCTAGACCTGGATCTAGTTGTGGTGGCCTGATAATGCTCTGCTACTTACCCAAAGGTTAATTGTTTTGGGTTAGTGGGAGATGATGTGGCTGAAGAACCTGCAGCCTTGAAGACCTTAGCCAATCTATAGGTTAGGGGCATCTGCAAGGACAGTGTGTGAGTAGCAGTATGGGTCTGTCAAACAGGAATTTTACTCGTTCAGTTGTGGACAAATTAGCAGTGTAATTATGTAATTACGTTTTCGTGGTCCATTCAATCTTGATGACTCTGTAGGGACTCTGCCGTGATGGTGTAACTGCCATGTGGATAAAGGCCATCCAGGTGGCATTTTACTGGCAGCATCTGAACAAGTGACTTTTGGGGGGAAAGGTGACACATCTTTCCTACTATCCTGATCTGTCAATATCTGTCTTTACTATGGGAATCTTGGAAAATATTTTCTTTGTTTTGAAGCTCGTCTTCCTCCTGCTGGCTGGGGGATCAGTTGTCCCTGCTATCAGCAGAGACCGGCCGGCAGCTGCCTCCCTCCTGCAGATGCCCAGGAGAGGAGCCGCAGGGCAGACCCCATGCTCCTGACTGAGACTGGAGCTTCATTTACCGGTGTTCATTACTGATGGTGATATGCTGAGTTTGTGCTGGGCACAGGATGATTTCTTCACATCTCAGCAGTGCGGCCTTTTGCCAAGAGGTTACCACTACACGGTAATACTTGGGTCAGCCTCCATGCTAAGTGGTGCTTGTCCAGCCTCTAGCTTTAGCTAAACCCCCCAGTAAGTGAAATATCAGCAAAGATATAGCAAACAATTTTTAAGGAAGTCAACCAATGTACAGGCTTGCAATTCTCAGTTTTGAAATGCTTCTAAATCAAACTATGAATACTAACAAAATAGGTATGTTTAATGACTAGTGCACTGCTGAATATCTTCTCAGCTCTGTCTCTTGGGGCTGCTAAAATACCTGATGGTGAGAGAGGTGAGGATTTCTACAGGTGCTTTCCTTCTGCAGTCATTAGGTGTTTCCAATGCATCTGCAAAACTGCAACCCTTGGAGTGATGCATCTGGCACTTTGTGTCCTGGAGCTTGGTCTGTACATGTGCCAGGCAGACCGCCATTGCTGCCAGCCAGGAGATGTGAAAGGTTGGAAAAACACACAGGAGGTGCAGACTAGCTCACACTCAGGTTGTTTTAAAATAAAAATGCACGAAGCTTTGCTCAATAGGAATCTGTGTGCTTAAAATGCATTGAGCAAAATCTTTGCTTTTTAAAGCGGTGGGAGTGGGACATGGAGGGTCACGCTTCCAAGCATCTGCCATGCTTTCAAGGGTTTAATATTTGCAAGTCTGGCTGGGAAAAAGATTGGTGCCCCTCTTGCTGAGCTCTTTATAAAATATGACCTCCTTGTTTGCCAACGAAATGGGAGCTGAGAGCTTTCTGAAACGTGTCATCCCTCCCACCTCCTTTATTTCTTTTAATTCTCGTTCCCCTTCTTGCTTTTGGACTGCTGCGTAGGTTGCTCTCCAGGTCCTCACACCGTTCTGTTGTCTGCTGGTCTGCTGCCTGCACGACTGATCCGCTGAGTATCCCTGAGTTTTGATGTGATAGTCCAAGTCCTGTTTTTCTGTTCTGCCTTGTTATATTCATTATGTGTTCTGTGCCCAGAGAGATATTAATTTCTGAATACCATGCTTTCCATAGTGACTGCTCAGTGGCCATCTCATTATGATCTTAAAGATACAAGGCCAGATGCTTTCGTTTATACTGGATAAGGAGTTGGCCTCTGAGGCTTATATGATCAGTTCCCAAACATTAATAATTTACAGAAATATTTTGCCTTTTGCATTCCAAGAACTTAAATTTATGAGGGCTACTTCAACAATAAATTATTTACAACAAATTTTATCCAAATTCTTTTCTGTTCTTGAGCATGCGTCTTAATCTCTATGTTGTATTTTTATCTTTTTTCCTCTCACATGTTCTTTTGTTTGGTGTCTTTATAGATTTAGCATGACTATCCAAATGGAAAATCTTTTTCTAAATATGACTCAGCATAAGCAGCCTTTACAAGCTTCAAAACTCTCCAGATCATGACACCCTCATACTGTGAAAATGGAAGTTTAAAATCATCCATTGCCTATGGTATATTATTTATTCATCTCATAGGCTATTAACTACAACAATTTGTATGAGTCTAACGTAGCAAATGTCAGATGTTGTTTCTATTTCTGCTTTTGTTTTGCTTCACTGGCAAAATTCTTATTGATTTCAGTGGTGGCAGATTAAGCCCTGCAAATGTTTCATTTTCATGAACCAGCAAAAATGTCTTTCCTCTTTATTGTGCCCATCTCCTTTAAATATTTTTGTGCGTCTTTACGCAACTGTCCCACTCAAATTTCAACATCTTCCAAGTCTCCTTCCTCAACTCAAGTCATCTAAATCCCAACAAGTATTGGCTCAGACTGTGGTCTTACCCAGATAAGTGTCCATCCCAGCTGTGTGATACAGACGCTGCTTCTGTTTGCTAGAAGGTGAAATAAGGTATTGAACAAAGATGCTTTTCTGTGTCGCCTGAGTTTTGAGGTCAGACTGTTGGATGTTTCACAGACTTGCAAAGCAGCAGATAGCTAAATGGCATCAGCAATACACAGTAGGGTTGTGGGGAAAGAAGTACAAGCTTTTTTTTTTTTTTTTTCAAGTACTGATCTTTAGGTTTGCCTGAACAATACCCAGAAGGAATGACCAGCAAGGAAACTCTGGTCTCTAAGCATCCAAACTGCTCCCCGTTCTTCCCAACAAAAGCAGCTGATTCATCAGGGCATTGCTGGGGTTATTGTGGTATGGGTTGCCCACATCTCATACATATTCTCTTAAATAAACCTTTGCCTTGACAAGTGGTACTGGGGTTTGTCTTGAAGCAAAAACTTGTGTCTGGTAAGATCACAAACTCCTAAGACATGGATCTTGAATAAACTTCTAACTGTTAAAAGGACCATCATCTGAAATAGCATCACATCCATGTAATGTACAGACCTGTCCTGCTAACACTGAACATGCAGAGATATTAATCTTTTCATTATGTCTAATGTTCCTATCTTAATCTAGATGGACCAAAAAAGATTTATACTTCTAAACTACTCTATATTAATGAAAAACATTCTTCTCTCCTGTCCTCCAAACACACTCTGCAGCTGCAGGGGAAATAGTCTCTGAAGTGGGAGTGAGACCACGGTCAGGCCTTGAATGACGTCTTGGAAATGTCAGTGGACTGAGTACGCTGTATGTGAATTAGAAGTGAGTCACAGTGCAATTTGATGAAGATCTGGTTGAAGCTGGGGAGCACTGAGCATCAACTGTCTGTATTTTCTCCTTGGAGGTGAAGGCTGGGTGAGAGTCAAGTGGGGACCCCCCTGGGGAGAGCAACAGTCTCCTATGGGCAAGGACATGCTGCAGCCACCAAAGCGTTGGTATTGGCTCCTGAAGTTACAAGGCAGGAGGAGACATGTTTAGGGACATGGTTTAGTGGGTATGGTAGTGTTGGGTTGACGGTTGGACTCGACAATCTTACAGGTCTTTTCCAACCTTAATGATTCTATGATTCTATGTGAAAACGTCCCCTTCTGCCCAGACACGTCAGACACATGGCAAAGAGTGTGTCGGCTGATCCACTTCTAAAGAGACTTTGCTTTCAACAGAGCAGTCTAGCTGCTATCTGTAGCAGATACTTGGTGTAAGGCTGGTTAAAGGCCGTATCTGCTTATGAGGTCTCTTGCTATAACTGTGTTGACAAAGCCTTTGAAGATGGGCATTTTGTCTGCGTGGCAACAAAAAGCTGAAGTTACAAAAGTCATTGTAGTTGACATGTAACTGCACAGGTAAAAATGCTTTTGTGCAGATAAAACATCTCCAGGACACAAGAACAGCTGAGTTAAGATGACCTGATAGGGAGGGAGAAATGCTCTGTTTGGGCTGATGTTGTAAATGATGTCATTGCTGATTTTTACTAGCCTGGGATATGGCTCACAGGTCACCTTAAGAAAACAAATAACTGCACAGAATAGCTTAGAGTTTTTGAATCATCCTGTGGAACGTACACTTTGGTCCTAATGAACAATGTTTATACCTCCATTGAAACTCAACTTCTTTGGTTCTAATTCTTTGTAGGAATCACAAACATTATTTTTAGAACCTCATGCCGAATAGAGTTCAGGTGTATTTTATCTGCTCAGTGACCAGTGGGGTCAGATTCTGGCTATTATTAGGAATATGTGAATTTAATAAAATCTCTTGTTTATATCCAGGCCAACTATTTTGTGTTTCTCAGATAGGTGTGATTTAACCTATAATGTTAATGTATTAAAGACATTTTCTTGTGTTCCACCAAAAACAAATAATAGTTTGGGATTTGGAGAGAAAGAAGGGTGGGAAGAAGCAGACATCTAAGTAAAACATATGTTGAATGGGAAAAAAATCAGTCACCCTGGGTTCTGGGCCTGTGATTATTTCCACATGCCTGGACCGTATCGCTGTGCTGTGTGCCATTAATGTCATTAGATGCTTTATGCCAGAGTGGATTTTTTGCATATGCTGATGAGATTGCAGGATTGGGACCTTGATGGGTAAACGCTGCCAGTGCCGTGTCGGCGCCGTGGGGGTGCGTGCTGCACGTGCTTCCAAACCCCCTTCTGGTGCTGCGTGTGTGGGCGCGTGCCCGGCCAGCCCCGCAGCCCCGGCGGTGCCGACATCCGCCTGGCTGGTTAACCAGCCTCCAGGCAGCAGAGATTGTCCTCAGCCCTTTTGAAGAAAAACAAACAAGAAAACTGGCTAATCGAACGCCACCTTGTAGAAATGGATATTTTTAACTGCTGGTTGGTGCTGGAAGAAGGCACGGTTAGAAATAAGCTTAATGTTCCTGTTCAAAGGTGCCTGTGTGTCGGGAAGAAATGCCAGCCTTTCCCCCTTGTTTTTGTCAGGGCTGATTTGTGAGAACATGAGACCTTGGGAGTCATTGCCATTCCCTTTGGTTCCTGGTGAAAGGAAAAGAGATTTGATTGCTCCCTCCAGATAAAAATTCAGAGGAGTCTTCTAGGCCAGAAAACAACTTCTTTTTTCTTTTTCTTTCCTTTTTTTTGTTGTTATTTGAGCCTGCCAGATTGGTCTGCTCTCTGCTCTCCAAGTGTGTGGGCGGCAGAGAAGAGGATGCTGAGACAAAGAATGGGGGAGGGAGTAAAGAGAAGTGAAAAAGACCTTTGGACTGGAGGCATGGTGTATGGGAGGAAGAGAACGCAATGGCAGAGGCAGCGTTGTTTTGGTTTGCGAAAGTTTGCAGCAGATCAGAAGAAGCTGTGGTAGGTCAGAGACACTCAGTCTAGATGCTGTGGTGATGAATATATTAGCATGGTTTAGATCCTAGGCATACAGACATTTTTCTGCGTTTGGTAATTTTATGAAGCTCGTGTCCTACTGATCCCTGATTCCTCCTTCTGGAAATGGGGATGTCGGAGGGCTGGCTGGAGGGGAACATGACCATTGCTCTACTCAGTACAGTATTTGCATTTTATGTTCATCTGCCTTGGGCTTTGATAAAGTAGGTCCAAAACAAGTGGCATTTTGTGAAGGTAAAGCTCTGATTTTTGTACTGATTAAATCCTGTTTTCCTGAGCTGAAGAACCAAAGCTCATTTCTTGTTCCAGTAATAGCTGCCCCCCGTCTACTGCATCTGGCTCATGATCTTTCACGATACTTTTGTGAGATCGAGTTACATGCAAAATGTCTTTTAATTTGAGTAATAGAAGAGTTAAAAGATAAGGACAAGGGAGGAAGGGTAAATTTCAGATAAAACTTGAAAAGCCACAAAGAGTCTAGGATGGGGAGGTACAAGACAGCAGTATCTGGTGAGGGAGAGCAGGACACCGGAGAAGGGTGAGCAACAGATGAACAGAGGGAGTGGGAAAGGGCAACTCGTGTAACAGGCATTACATGATTTGTTTTGTATTTACACCTGCAAGAGTAATTTCGCCTGGGCTGGAAAATTCAGCCTTGCCGTGTGTTTTGCCCTTGGATTATTTGACCTCCAGCTCCTTTGGTTCCTTGAAGTCTAATGTAAAAGAGCTTGCAAAAGCAGCCCTGTAAGGACAAGTTTTGTAAATAAATCCTATTTCCTATAGGATGGCCCTGTAGCAGGAGGCAGGGAAGTTTTGGGGTGAGAAGGGGTGCATGGGGAGCCAGTCCTGGGAGAGGATCAGGGACTTTCCTCTGCGGCTCCAGGAGCCTTTCCAAGCCCAGGCTGAAACTTTGTGCGGGCACACACGGAGGGGGACGTTGTCTCGTGGACATGTGGCATGGTCCTGCCTCCCGTCTTGCCAGCCCAGATTTCTTTTGGACCCTGCTGCCCTTCGCCGCCCTCTCTGAAGGACTTTCAACAGGGTAGTAAAAAGGTGTTTCTCTGCTGGGCTAATATTTACATCACAAACATATGGTGCCTTTGCTTGGTTACAAACATCAGTGCGTGCAAGTGAGAGGCTTTTCTCAGAAAGGGTGGGATGGGAAACACAGAGGTTGTTCTCTCCTGTCACTGTATTTGCTAGGAAAAATCTTTAGAAATTATATCTCTACGCCAAGGGAACGTTATTAAGATTATGAAGTCAAGTCCTCAAAAGCTTGCACATGCTGGAGTGGAAGTTGTCTATCTAACCTTCATTTGTACCCTGGTGCCGGTGCTCTCTGATTACCTTATTTACCTCCTTGGTTTCACAGAGCTCCTGCCTGTGTTCTTTCCAGAGGGCACTGAATGAAGATTGTTAAGGCAAATTACCCTGTTGCTCGTAAGATCCTCGTTTAACTTTTTGCAAAAACTCAAAATACGCTTCTCTAGCTCAGGCAGGGAGGCATCACCTCTTCCTACAGGAATATTGTGAAAACAAATGTGGTGTTTGCTCAACAGACACATGTTAAAGTGAAAATGCCATAAAAATGCTGATGATTCCAGTTGGTAATTTCATTTTTTCAGTGCAGAGTTTGGATGTTGCCTATGATAAAGTGTGAATGAGCTACTTATATAATATATAAGAAGTATATATATTGTACCAGTGTTCCTTGTAGCTCTGCGTGGAAAAATACTGTGCTTTTGTCGCTGAAGGCTGTCGTAGAGCCTTATACATGGGATGATACTGTTTGAAGTTTCCAAATATTTAATAGCCATAGAACTGCGCTTGAAATAACAGGTTTCGCAGTCCTGCCACGCTGTCGTTGTGCTGTGCCTCCAGTCAGAGTAAAAATAAAGATATTCACATGAGAGTAAAGAAAATATTTGCTTGAAGAGGGAAACTTTAGTTTTCTTTCTGGTTCTTATGCTTGTTCTGAAAGCAAAAGTCAGCTTCTTTAGGTGAGTGTTATAAATCAGCATTTCATTGGTTTATTAAATTACGATGTTTCTTCTGGTGAGATGCTTTTATCTTCATTTTCCATTACATTTGGATAGGCCTAAGATTCTTGAATCTTCTTGTGCTTGAAGAGTTGGTCTGAAATGGCAGTGAGAGGCTAAGCTATTAATGTTAATTTAGCGTATAAATGAAGGTGAGGACGGGAGGCATTCGAAGGCGCAGTCGGTGTCATGCACAGCGTGATACTTTCCCTCGGGAACAGGCTTTTGGCAGATTCCAGGCGATATTGTCCCGAAGAAGGCACAGGTTTTCTGTATCATCGAAAAGCTACTTTTCAGAAACACTGGTTAGCCCAATGCAATGCTTTATTGCAAGGCACATCTTACTTTGAATTCTGTCATTTCCAGTCTCTGCTACCTGGTACTGTCCCACAGGGTTTTCTCAATATATTATCCCAAAAGTATTCAAGGAGGAGGGGGCACTCTTGGCTTTTGGGGCATTAATTTCCTTTCTGACACCTTCATGCACGGAGTCACTGTCTTTGAAGATAAACCCAGCATCCAGTGGGGGCTTGTGAGCTTTTGCATGCTAATGGGAAAACGTTGTGCAACTTGGCCTGAGGTCAGTTCAGTTCCTTGCCTTGGAAATCCTTCTCGTTGCTCAGCCTCCTGCCCCTCTCCAGCACTGCGGTTCCCCTCTTCCACTCCTGCAGACAGTCGCCCCAGGAGGTTATGATGAAATGCCGAGCACTGGCAGGGTCAGAGTTAAGCCTGGGATGTCCACGGCAGCTTCGGCTTTGCGTGAACAGGGGTTGCAGCTCCGAGCAGTGACATGTCTCCTTCACCGAATCAATCTGCATCCTGGACATCCATTACAACATCTCGCTGGTGTCTTCATTGCCCTACCGAGAGGCAGCCTTTGCCACTGCACCGCTGCGGCTCCTGTCACCAAAGCAAATACGACTGATGTCTCATTTACGCCGAGTGCAAATGTGAGGTGGATATTCAGCCTCAAGATTTTCCCTGTCCTTAAATTCTTTCCTGCTGTGCCTGCAGAGAATTATACCGGGATAATTGAGCGCCTGGGTTAGCAGTTGCAGTGCCGTAGTTTGTAGGTATGAGTGGTGATTTTGATTTTAAGAATTTCAGCCAGAATTTTGAATTTCCTTTGACTTATCCATTGAGATTTGGCTTTCATCCAGAGCTGCAGCTCTATAATAATGCTTAATAATGACATAACTCATTCTATTCCCAAATGGCTGCATAAACGTCAACTAATCAGCATACCTATTGCTAGGACAGTATCTGTATCTTTGCATTACAGATAAAGAATTGAAAAGCACAGACACATCTTTTGTTTAAGCCCTCTCCATTAATGGCAATAAATTAATGTTAAAAGGATGCATAGAATGCAAGATTTCCTAGCTTTGGTCCCTGTTTCTTGTGCACTAGCACATGCTGGTGAGACGTTTTCTCTTGGATGCTTTCCTGTTGAGAACATTGTTTTTCCTCTGGAGTTACAGTGGCGGAGGTTCCTGGAGGAAATCTGTTTTCTGTACAGGTGAAGTTTCTCCCCTGATATCAGCCAGAGACTCGTGCTGAAAAAAGACCTGAGAATGTGTTCCCCTAAATTCTCCCATCTTCCTAGATGATCTCCAGCTGTTTGCTGAGAGCTACCATATTCAGTGAAAAAGGACAATTTCTAGTCAATGTGTTTGTTACTATAAAGTCAAGTGCAAGTGGTAATAGAGAAATTGATGGCACCTTTTTAAACATAAAAATCATTAAGAGAAGATTCCCTGTGCCTGGCAAATATCAGACTGATTTCCACAGTTCCCTCCTTTCCCCCATACTGATATTCAAGAAAACTTTTTGGATTGTTTCTTGGCGGGATGTCTCTACTTGCAGCACCGTTAAAGTGGGTGAAACCCCCATCAAGAGAGGTTTTATTGCTTGTTTTGTCTTGCTTATGAAGAGTAAACTCCAGTTCTCCATAGAGCCAAATCCAGTCCCAAAAGAGTTTTAGCTGCATGAGGCTCGCATGAACTGGAATTTCATTTTCCTGTCCTGGCCTGTGCATATGTATAATCTTATCCTCAATCTCCATGAGATGGATTTTTCATCCTCTCCTTCTTCCCTGTCTCTTTGTACCTTTTTCTGTGTCTCCTCCTGCACAAGGCAGGTCTCTGCAGAGCTGCTTTCCCTGCCATGGCTCCCTGCACATATCTCTGCTGCTTTCCATCAGTCGGGGTGGAATGGGCTGTTTGGCCATGTTGGGATGTCTTTTCCCAGACCATGGTGGGTCTCCGGCATCCTGCTTGCTGCCTGCTAGCCTTCTGACCAGGACATCAGGGAAGCAATGCAGTTGCTCATAACCTCTCGACTTCATACCCAAACCTGCTGCCCAATGCCCAGGGCTAGGGGTTTTCTCCCGGGAGGGGTGGGAGACGTACCCCTTTGTCTGCACAAGGCCGCTTGGAAAGGTCCAAGGTTTTAGTCTAATACACAGCCTGATGACTGTGAATCTATCTACAGAAGTCCTCTGCAGCCTCAGCATCCTACTGTTGTGGTTAATAAGTATATTTAGCAGATCAGACACTGCCTCAAAATACTCCTGCAGCAGATTCCTGCCGGCTTGGACAGCAGCGCTGCTGCTTGGCCAGAGTTTGCTGGACGCTGTTCACGAATGGGAATGGATTTAGGGGCTGGGTTTCTGTTGGGTCCAGCCCTAATACCTTTGTCAGTGATTTAGAAGGGAGCACAAATGGTGATGATATTGATTTTTATACTTGATGCGAAAATGGGAGGCCTTGCCCGTATTGGCAAGGGCAAAGAAATACCCCAAGGAGACCTAGAGGGTATTGGCAGAGGGAATTGCAAAATCGGAACAGGGTTGTAGATAGGTTTTCTCTATGTCTAGAGAAAAATCAGAAGCACGAAAGACTGAGGAGGAGTTTGGAAAAAGGCAAGGTCTGAAATGGACTCGGAGGTGATAAGGACAAATCAGGAATATGTTCCAGCGCGACATGGCTGTGAAGGAAAGATTTGCCATATGGCAAATAATCCTCGAGAAATTATCACAGAACAGGGCGGACAGGCCGTTTGACTACCATGGATGACTCTGTGGGGCTGCGTGCCCCAGGAGCTGCTCCACAGCAGTGGGGGAAGTTCAGGAGAGGGGGGGTGCTGGATTTTTTCTGAAAAAAATGCAATTTTTAAATCAATTGAAATTGTTTATAATTTTCTGCCGAACGGGATGACTCATTCTGGCAGTCTGCCCTCTCTACCCTCCCCCTCAGACAAACAAGCAAAGCCAATAAGTTGCAAAAAATAAAATAATCTGAAAAGATAACAATTCAAAATTTTCCTTTTGGTATATTCAAAACAAAGGGCTTAATGTTTTTTTTTTTAAGACATCATTTCTGGATGGGTTCAATGACCATAACTTGAAAAAATGAGGTAAAAATAACTTTGAAAATAAAATGCTTCATTTTGAGTTAAAGAAACATTTTGTTCAGCGAGATGCACAAAGCATTCGGTTTTGGGCCAACATGAAATGATATTTTTTTTTCTAGCAATCTCTTGGTTGAGGCAGTGAACCAAGAAGTCAATTATTCACAGAGCTGTAGCAAGATTAAGGTAAGGATGGAAAGCAGAGCTGAAATGAGAAACTGAGGGAGAAAATTTGGGATTGAATGTCCAAGCCAATCTTCATTCCTCCGAGTGAAACGTGGTAGTTGATGGCATAAGCGCCCGGACCCTTTGCCATCAGCCGGAGCAGGTGGGCTGCCCGCCAGGAGATGAAACCAGCGATGTCCTTGTGGTATCCGTGGATGCAGAGCGGGGTGCTGTGATGGGCTGGTGTCACCCAAGAGATGTCCTGCACCCGCCGGGGTGCAGGGGCCACGCTGCGGTGCTCCTGGGGACGCGTCCTCACACTGCACCGCTGCTGCTGTAAATGCAGCATCGTCTGGGAGGGGAGGGGAAGAAAAAATAGAAGGGGGAAAAAAAAAAAAGGGAAGAGTCTTCTGCCAAGAAGCTGCTGTAAGCTCTGCAGAGTGTGACTTTGGGCAGGGAGGAGCAGAGTGCTGCCTGCGTGCTGCTCAGCTAGGGAAGAGCTGCTGCTTGGCTCTGGGGTCCGGGTGTGAGTCTCTCCGGCTGGGCAGGTGGGAGCCAGTGGGTGAGCCGGTAGTGGTGCCTGGCTGCTGCTGGGAGGCTCGGGAGAGGCTCCTCTCGCAGGTTGGAAATGCTGGGCACAGCTTTCCTCATGCACACAGCGTTAGTGCAAACACCCTGACTGTGCTTTTTGGCTTGGGCTTTTTTTGCACTTTTTTTTTTTTTCCAGAAGTGCTGAGACCTCAGCACCCAGGCATCCTAAGCAATAATCCTTACAACACAGGCAAGAGAAAATCTTATTTCCCATTTTTCTGGTGGCAGAGTCGAGGCAGTGGGATGGCGGGATTTGCCCAGGACCATGGTAAGAGTTGGGAGGCAGAGCTGCACTCGCGGCTGCGTAAGTTTGACTCCTGCTCCTTTGCAGAGCGAAGAGCGACTGTGGTGTAGCACAAAGATGCATGAGCTAGTTTTAAACAAGCCAACTGGGATATTCCATGGCTGGCTGTGGCAGCTCAGTGCCTGCTGTGGTAATTTACCCTTAGAGCAGTGGACAGGATAGATGCAGGGGGATGTGCGTGTGGGCAGGGGCATGCAGGGCTGGAGATGGAGAGGAGGGAATGAGCGAGTTCCTGCACGAACCGCGGGGTGCAGAGAGCAACGGAGGGACCAACCCTGGCTGCGGTACCCCGTACACCTCCCTCCGCCACCCTCGGCACCCCCCTGCTTTTAATAACGCTGGCCATTATCCATCAGCAGAGGTAATGAGCTGGAGAGCAGGAAGCATTGTTTCTGGGCTGAGCATGCAAGCCTCGCACAAAAGAGTTTATGGGGGGTAATGTTTTTATTATTACAGTCCGTGGCGAACCATTCTGCATTTCAAGCACTTCTTCTTTGCTATTAAATAATTAATAATTAACCAGCAGAGGCCGTTTGAAGACTCTGGTGCAGTGATGTCTGGTAATAATTTTTTTTAAACTCTTCTCCCCCTCTCCCCCCCCCATTTTAATGTATTCCAGGACTTTGCGCTAGGATACCAAACCACTGGGTAGTGAAAGTTTCAAATGGCCAAAGTCGTTTGATTTTATAAACGAGTTCTTAAATTTTTTCCGCAGAGTTGGCCCTGCCTCCTGCTTTGTTCTTAGCGTTACCGGGGAGCCGGGTACCGCCGGGTTTTCAGCCCGGCCAGC
>NW_009188147.1:33465-33683 GCF_000690835.1 Fulmarus glacialis
GCGACGGTAGCATCGCGCGTGGATGCCTTTGCCCGCTGCCTTCTGCACTGTGGGACTGTGTGTGTGCGTGCGTGGGGGGGAGTGGGGGGGAACACGCTGCATCGATGAAACGCCGGCAGCTATTTCAGGAAGCCGCGAAGTCTCCTCCTTCTTATGTAAATAAACATGACAGCTCCTAGCGCCGGTGCCGCGGCAGGAGGCGCGGGAGTGGGTGGAGG
>NW_009188148.1:0-21410 GCF_000690835.1 Fulmarus glacialis
GGTGCAGAGGAGGGCCACAAAAATGATCACGGCAATGGAACACCTCTCCTACGAAGAAAGGCTGAGAGAGTTGGGGTTATTCAGCCTGGAGAAGACAAGGCTTCAGGGACATCCTATTGCGGCCTATCAGTACTTAAAGGGGGCTTATAAGAAAGATGAGGACAAACTTTTTAGCAGGGCCTGTTGCAACAGGACAAGGGAGAATGGTTTTAAACTAAAAGAGGGTAGATTTAGACTAGCTACAAGGAAGAAATTTTTTACGATGAGCGTGTTGAAACATGGAACAGGTTGCCAGAGAGGTGGTAGATGCCCTGTCCCTGGAAACATTCAAGGTCAGGTTGGTCGGGGCTCTGAGCAACCTGATCTAGTTGAAGATGTTCCTGTTCATTGCAGGGGGGTTGGACCAGATCACTTTTAAAGGTCCCTCCTAATGCAAACTATTCTATGATTCTATGAAATACTCAGCCTTAGTTATTGCATAATGGAAACTGAGAATGTGGAGATTATATAAAATGAAGTGAGTAAGGATTATAAGGGAACCAATTTCACATTTTCAATGAAATTTGAACTTAGAAAATTTTCTATAGGTTCACTGCAAGATTCCAGTTTCAGAACAGCTACCACAGAATCATATGTCTATTTGGCCAGAATTCAGGAATCTTGCCCCAGATTTGCAATCACACTAGCTGTATGTAATACTTTTACTACAGATTTTCTCTATTAATGCTGTGTGACCTTCATATGTGAACAAACTACTATGTCAGTGTTTCACACAAACAAGATGGTAAAAAGTACACAAAACTCTTTGCCTACTGATTCTATTGCTCCAGGTTCTGATTCAACTAATTTCTTGTATTTCAACAAAAGAGTAACTCAACTTCAAAATAGCAATGTAAATGCTTGAAATTAACATACACTCAAGTAATTTGCAAACTCAAGATCCTTTCATAATTTCATGATAAGGAAACAGAGTTGATCAGAAAAAGAAATCTGCTACTTGGAAAGCCTGCATGTCATGTAGAACCATCTAAAGCCGGACAACAGAAACACATGGCAGTGGATCTTTCTTTCTGCGTCAAAAATGAGATTTTAGCCACTTACAATCCAAACTGTGGAGTGTCTGCAGTTCTTCTTTGGTCATACAGTCCCAATGAGAAATAATTGTCCTTAGGACAGAGATGTTCATATAGCTATCATTAAGAAGCAGCTCAAAAATTGTTCATGCACTTTACAATAGAACGTTATTACATTCAAAAGAAACAAAAAAAGATACACTCAGTCTGTCCACTTTGGAAGTGGGCAGAAAGGACTGAAGGAAGGCCTTCTGCTTTGTCAGGTGTGTACCCTCTGTAAGTGCCTTCGTGTTTAATTTGTACACAAATTCAGCTCAAAAGCTAGGCTTGTATCAAACATCCCTTTACTTCATGTCTCATGCTGGCTGGCTTCCAGTGGCTTCCTGTTCAACATAAAAGAGCTATCAATTGAACATCTTCAGAGATGTCCACACTTTCTCATTGATACAGGGAGCACCAGCACCCACATGGGTTTCTGAATGAACTTTCTGCTGTCAATATTTATTCATCACAATGCAAAAACAATAACTCTATAAAACCAATCTGAATAAGGCAGAATTTAGGTACCTGTCCACATACAAATGGATTACAACAGTTTACTCAAAAAGCTTTATGTGTATATAGAACTCAAGTATCTGCTAAACATAAAGGCTGAGTAGGGAGGAAGCTAGTGGGTTGTAAGCACTTAGACAATTGGGTAGACTAAAACACTGTCTGAGAGTTATGGACTCAATTTTGCTAAATTCAAAATTAGGTAGAACTAAATGGGACTTAACACTGCCTAAAGATTTTATTTTCTTTTTTTTCACAGTATAAAAAGTTGTGAATCACAAATTAGGATGCTATAAAATTATAGCACCTCCAAAAATACTATAGTCAACTTGATACTGTCAATTTATTGATTTACCTCAATGTCTTCACACTTACATCCTTTATGTTGAAAAACTGCAAAACGCAAAATGAGGACTGTTCTGGTTATATAGAGAGACATTTACAACATGTTTTTTAAAAAAGCTATCTCCCTCTTTTTCCAAAGTAACATAACTATTCCCTATATTATTAGTAGTATTACTGTTATTTCTATGTATTATAGTAAGATTTTATGGATCAGGACTGCTCATTGCTTCTGGAAAGTGAATAGAGCATTTGCATTCTACAGCAATACAAATGATTAACAACATTTTAGGTAGAAAAACATAAAGCATTTCCTAGCTGAATTGCCTTTCTGAGAGGCCTTAAAATGAAAAGATGTATTTGGCTAGAATTGGCAGATCACATTTTCCATCAATAAGCAAATCCAAAATACCTTATCATGGAAACATGCAACAATGTAGTCTTACATATTTCCCTTTGATATCTCAAATATGGACTCTCCTTAACTTCAGTTTCAATTTATTTGACTTCCAGTTCATGAGTTCATCTTAATTATGAATTATTAATAGTGGAAAAAATAACAATCAGTTTCAGATTTTAAGAAACTCGTAGCCTTAGACTGCGTTTGGATATTTGAGAACACATAAGTATCTCCTGATAAAGTTCTGTATGTGTGGAAGCCCAAACGGGATTAAGCACATTAATGCTTATGCTTAAGTAGGCTTAAGTAATTTGTTGAATCAGGGTTTATCTCATTTTCAGATTCAGTATAATGGGTACTGATAATAAAAGTTTTCAGTGAAATACAACAGCCAGACATGACATCAAAGCCAAGGCACGCAATTTCTTTTGTACAGCAAGAGAGGATTCAGTTACAGACTACAAAGTTGTTCTTTTTAAATGCTCAGTTGTCAATCAGGTCTTTTCTTCAGAAAGGAATCAGGTTCTATCAGTTTTACAGACCTCTCCAGGGACTTACTCTATGAAGCCAAGAATTTCCCTACTACGAAAAACTGAAGTAAAAAAAAAAAAAAAAAACAAACCAAACACCCTCACAGTTTCCAGTATTAGCTTGTCAGTGGTTCTCAAATATATTTGTACTGCCATCAAAAAAAAAAACCCCAAAAAACCCCAAACAACCAAACAACCAAACCCAATACAGAAAAAAAGCTGCTAGGCTCAAAAAGAGTCTCAAAATGTAAAGTGCTTTTAAACAGCCCTTCATAGAACTGCAACCTTACCATAGCATGACTTAATGGCTAATCCGTGTAGTAAATCCATGTAGTAATCTCAGGGCCCACATATCACCACCAAACTGATCTCTTAACTCCAGATACCTCAAATACTAGCCTTTTTGTCCATAAACTCTTTTCCTCCTGTTACTATCATAAAAACAACAAATACAAAGTATCTATGATGGCTTTTTTCCCCACAAAATGTAATGTTGAACAGTAAACCCAATTTGGTCAGACTAACCAGGAACTTCTACGTAAGTTTTCAAGTTCCAACATACTGCTTTAATATTTCTGCTATGAAGCAGCTGAAGTTCAAACATGAAGTTTTTAATACAAAGTTGAACTTATTTCATGTACAAAACTATCTGCTATGTATTATTGCTATCCATTCACTGTGCAACTCAAATTGATTTTTTTTTCAATTTTCCCATAATTTGTCAAGCAGTACTGAAAGCAAAAACATTGTGAAAGTGTGTCTTCTGGTTACCACTAAATTGCAAACTACAAAATAGCAAAATGTAACATACTTACACTACTTAAGATCTTTCCAGTTCATCACTGTGGCATATTTCAGTTAGGAATGTGATAGTGTTCAATTCTATAATTAATTTTTACATGAATTTGAATATCTTTAATAGTAATTAGAGTCCATCCTGAAAACCAGTATGTTCATCAATATTTCATATTATTTCTGACATATATCAACAACTCCAGTATTGTTTGACACCTCTCTTCTTTCTCTATCTCATCCCGTTTCATTTTGCTGTTTCATGATCACATCAAGAGACAACACAGACCAGCGGTGCCCAGATTTACACAGTGCTGGACAGTGATAGCCATACTTTCACAAACAATAATTTACAAACTGAAGAAAATGGAGTCAGTCATAAATTTTTAAAGAAATTATCTCATCTGAGGTCACACATCTAGAGTTTTACAGAGAATTATAGAATGTAGATGTTTATATTTAATTCTATGAAAGAGATCTCTAGAAGTCATCTCATCCAAACTTTCAGCCAAAGCAGAGCTATCTTAACCATTAAGTTGCTCTGGGCCTTGTTCCGTCAATTCTGAAAATACCCAAGGATAAATAGATTACATCTCTGGTTACATTACACCTGTGGGTAGTGGTGTCTAGACTGTACAACTAGTACAGTAAAAATGCATTTGCCACAAGACATCTGAAGTCATGGGCAACTGGAAATTTACATTGGCAATTAAGAAGCTACATACTATATGCAAGAACAAAATACTCAGCTTCATTCCTTAAAACACAATCAGAAAATGTAGCATAGCACTAAAATAAGCCACAATTTTTTTCAGTATACTTATTTCCCATCACTGTTCAGACACCTGCTGATTCTTTCTAGGCAGAATACATATTGCACTTTTCAGTAGCTGCTTCAGTGTGTGGGTGGCATGTTCCTGAAATTACCAATAAAACTTCAGCTTACTGCAGAAGAGACAACACTGCAAATCAAGACTACAGCAGAAATATTTTTTTATGGGTAATATAGCTCTCCACATCAATCCCATTTAAGTAAACACATCATTTAATCTACTAAATAAAGACGAGAAAAAAAAATCATATTTTTCAATGAAGGTTAGAAACTATAGGAAAATATTATAGATAATACAACAATCTTACTCTGACTATTCATGTTCCAGGTATACTGTATGCCAAGGTTTTCCTGGCTAATGGTGGTCATCCCTGGAAAATAATTCTATCTCTACCATGTTTGTATCGTCACTTATCAAATTACTACATCACCAAACAAGATAACAGGTTTTCTCCCCTGTAACATATAAGCTAGGTAATGCCACAAGGTTTTCTATTTCTAATTTTGGTGAACTTCAACACCAAGTGATATTAGCCAAATCTGTTTCTTTACCAGTCTAATTTGAAATGTACTTCCACTGAATGCACTGAGAGGTAAAGTTGTTAGTGAAGTTAAGGATGATACCATTTCTTGGGTCTAAGTTGTTAAAATACTTTAGCCAATAGTATTTAGTTAAAAATATGCTCTTTGTTTTTCTCTGTTTTTATTAAAGAGCAAAGAAGAAATACTCCCTCTTTTATACTCCCTCCTCTACAGCTCAGCAGTTCAAAAAGTTACTATAACACTCGCACTAAGCTTAAAATCTAAGAAAATTTTTATAGGCAACTGAAAATAGGAGTTCAAACTGGAAGAATATGTTAAAACAAAAATAAATAATGCCCAATAAACTTCCCAATATTAAAATTCTCCAGAAAGAGACAATATAGAATCATGCTGTCTCTCTCCAGAGAGTATCAGTACAGCGATTTTTTAGGAATAGACTTGATCTTTATGTGAACACTGAGTTAGCTCCTTATTTAATTTCCTCATTCATCTCTCGTGTCTCCAGAACTGACTTTGCAGTTGTAAACATAATTGCTACACAATAATTTTCAATGTCAGGCTTTCTATAGAATAACCTTAACCCGCTTCTACAATACAAACACAATCAAAATTCCTTCCCATTAAAAATCACTTTTTAAAATTATATAAAAAAAAGTACAGACAGATGTGATGATCTTCTGGAAGTCAGACATGAAATACATAACCCTACTAACTGATGCATCAAACCCCAAACTCTAAATGCTCCTATCACAGCCTACACTGATAAAGAAATAGTATTATATACAGTTTATCTCCTAAAAATGTAGTCAGGAGTCCACTTTCTCTTCCCTCCCTCTAAATAAAAGACATTTTTGGGGGAAACTTCTCTTCCACAGGAGAACCTGTGACAAAGTTGCTAGAGTTCCTACCTCTAGGAATCCTGGAGTTCTATATTCTGCTTATACATCAGTCTTAAAAGTAAATGTCTCCCAGAAGCTCATTGCTTCTAAAAGGATGAAAATCTGACATTAAGCTAGAAACATAGTGCTTCTTTAAATATTTAAGTAAGCTTTCCATATCTGTCTATATTTTTGTAAATAGCCATGCTTCCTGGCAACTGGCAACATGAAGACTTATACTTAGGGCTTTTAAATCGAAGTTCAGTTTTTCCATAGCAACTGCACTGTTCTCTTTACAGATACTGCTTTCATTTTGTAGCAGTTGGACAAATGTGGTGTTCCTGGTTGGCCTTCATGTCCAACATAGGGAATCACTGTCAGGATTTTAAAGTTATACATCACTTAATTCAAGAGACAGTGCAGTTAAGCTGATCCAGCAGCTTCCTAAATGGGACATAGCTAAACCTACCTTATCTCACAATTACTTTATATCACAATTAGGAAAATATGCTGGCATGGCTGTCAAGATTAAGGTGTGCAGACTGCTTGCTTTAAACTGATAATATTGCTATGATCACACAGGACTCAGCACTACCCATCTCTCTGACATTGCAGACAGCCCCGTATTTATCTCTGTACATCAGGCCCTGTTTGCCCCTTAGCAGAGAAATATTCAAAGCACACTATCCATGCAAAAGAAAATGGAATGAAAACTACAGTTTCATACATTTGGAGTATGCTGCTTTATTCCAAAGAAAATGTGAGTAAGTATATATGTGGGTATTGATAAACTTTGTAAAATAAATATATTAGGAGCTGAACAGTAAATTAACCTATGCTGCAGAATAGAAGATTAAGACCAAGAAACAATTCTATTACTGGCATACAAGATTGCTCTACACTCACTTAACCAATCGATAAAGCAAACAAATGCCCTCACCAAACTGGTCTTTGTTCAAATTGCTTCCTACTACTTTACCAAAAAGTATGTTTGGGCAAACTAGGAGAGAGAAGAGCTATCCCTTGGTTAATCTTCTAAGTTTCTGCCATAAGGACACCTTATGGGAAAAATGGCTGAAGTATTCCAGTACCTTCGCCTCCAGTCCTGAGCTGCAGACCTATTTCACATTTAAATATAATGAGATTGCAGAAGTTAAGGTTCTGTCTTCTCCGTAAGGCAGGAGTAAGAGCCAGGAGTAGACTAACATGCACAGCACTCTTCATAGTTCAGGCCCTTCTGTTACCAGTATTGTCCCCACACTTTGGTACCACATAGCTAGACCATTATAAGACACGCAAGCACGGGTTTTTACAAATCCTATCTGCTCATGCAGCATTGGGAATCTTCAGGAAAGGATCCTGTGGTGGAATACTCTGTCTATACAAATGCCAGCCAAGACATGCAGCTATAAATGCAGATGAAATATGTTCACACACATATATGGAGACCTGTATATGAAGGGCATGTAAAGCTATCTAGCACATTAGTAAGTGTTCCTTCTTGGTCTTACTCCTCTTGTCTGCAATAACACGTCAAATAATGACGACATTTCAATTCAGCTTCCAGTGAATGTATTTTATCACTTTTATCAGTATCTGTCACAGTGCTGAGTGCGGCAATACTGTCCCTGAACAGCCTCACCTGGGGCCCCCACCCACACTCATGCTATGGGCCCAGCAGCCCCATTTCAGCTCAGCCCTGGGCCCTCAGCTCCTGCCTGAGACAAGCTGCAGGAGTGCCCATCTCTAACTCTGCCACATCCATGCCTATGCCTGGCCAAGGACCCCAGTGATCTGGACCCTGACTTGCAGACTGACTTCCCAGCTTCACCTCAGACCTGCCTCATCACCGTGGACATCCTGGCGATCTGCTCTTGGTTCCTGATTAACCTCACTAGGCCTGATCCCAACTCCAATGTGTGGACTGACTTGATATTGGACCTCCCTCAGCATCATGAACTTGCCTGATGCACTGTGCTCAGGGCTACCCCCAGCTGCCCCTGCCCCCAGCCTGCTCTGCTCCCTCACAGGGGCGGTGGGACAAGTCCTAGCTGGTGAGGACCTGCCCTGCCACCCCAGCGAGCCCCTGCGGCTCCTGATGCCTTCGCCCCCAGGGAGTCGCCAGCCCTGAGTGTACCCTGACAATATCCACATACTAAAACTTTTTCCTTTGAATAAAGCAGCATATTCCAAACACGTGAAACTCTGCTGTTTTCATTCCATCTTGTCTTTTGACCAGCGTGCACTGAATGTTTCTCTATCAAGGGGCAGAACTTGGTGTAGCTCATCTATAAACACATGAGAAAACACAGGCTTTGCTTGTGCTAGGGCAGTTTAGGACCAGTTTTTTTATCTCAGCATGTCTCAAAGTTCTCTTAAGGACTCTGTCTCAATTTTAGTTTGCATTAAAACAAGGTAGACCAAAATGCCCCTGAACCTTTGTGAACTATCTAGATAGAAGCACACTGCCTTCCTTGCGAATTCATGATCTTCCTGTCCCTAGAAAATGCATCACATCCCTATTGGATGAGGCTTCTTCCAGAATATAGTAGAAAGAGCTAGCTATGTTTTAGGGGGTTGTTTTGTTTTTATTTTTAAACTAGGCTGGTAGAAGTGCCTGTCTTGCACAAAATGATACAGAAATTAGAGCACTCACAGAAGATATGATCAAATTTCAGTTTTTTTCTGTTTTAGAGATCCACATCCACAGCCCCTATCTATTACTAGATTATAGGCTTTTTGGAAATGCGGGTACTTTCAAACCTTTTACTATGTTGAAAGAAAGTTTGATACAAGTTGAAATTTGACCAGATGAAAAAGCAGGACCCAAAAATGACCATAACTTGGTAGTCTTCTGCTTATGGCACTCCACATAAACTGTCATGAACGTATACAAACATAGAGCAGGGACCAGAATTCAAACTCCTTTACCAAAAATATAATGGGGTGAATTCTTACTCAACCTGAATTTGCTGTTCTAGCCTTTGTGAGGTCAGAAACTTAACTCTGTTCACTGACCAACCAAAGGCAACGTGGAATAGCGTGAAAGTGCGTGAACCAAAACAAAAGAACAATGACAGGTAGACTGGCATGGAGAAGATATGCATTGGAAAGGAGCAGATTGGGATGAGAAGCTTGTTGAAACCCAGACTGGGAAGAAAAATCCGTTGAAGGTTGGATTTCAGAGGAGTCAGTCTCCCACTACAACCACGGGAGTGATACAGGTTGAAAAAATAGGACCTGTGGCACAGGTACTCAGTAAGTGAAGGTCTGACTGCTAGCGAGGCTGTAGCTGTGTATCTACAGTTGTATTGTAGCTATCACTGCAATTTACAAAATGCAGACAATGTGGTGGTACAGTCTTACAATCTGACTCTGTGGCTAGCAGTCTGAGCAGGTTTGTAGTCAAGGTCAGTCACTGTGCTGAAGCCCCTGTTCCTACATCTTCACTGCTATCATTATCTGTGCTGTGATTCCTTCAAGAGCAGCGTACACAAAGCTGTAGTGTCAACCCAAATTACCTGCAGAACTGTATCCTGGCAGCCTGTGTTTCTTCGGAAATCCTCATAACTGTAATTACCCATATACATATGAAGTTGATTATGCTATTTCTACCTCTAAACTTTCCCAGTCTACATTTAGCTGAATTATCAGTCTCTTGACTAATTCCTCATTTCAGATGGTCAATAATAATGACACTACAATACTTCCAGCTTTTTTTATCATTAGCAGGCTTTGCTCAAAAATATTTTTTAAGGATCGTATCTCTGTTTTCTTTCCAGTACTTACCTACAGCATAGCGAGATCTCCACAGCTAAATGTTATACTTTGTCACATAATTCCTATTTTTGTGGCTACTCTGAGAGAAAACTATATATGAAATATCATATTCTTTTATTCCAGCTTTTGGACGGGAATAATGTTCATTAATATCGTATTTTTATGATGGCCAGAAATGGAACCATTAAAGCATCAAAAATCTTGGTAGTTACTGTAGGAAGATTTTACAAGAACTGGAGATCCATGGAAGAGGGTCTAGTACTATCATACCATCAAAGCTTTGTCTTGGTTTAACAGACACAACACTGCAGAGTAAACTGTTTCCAGTGAAGCCTGCCATACTAGAATTTGAGACTGCTGTAGAAGCACTTTCGGGGTTTTATATCTTTGAAAGTTTTCAGAACTGTTTTTACTGTGCTGATATTTAAGATTATTAGAAGTTCTGGAATCTGTAGAAGATAGTTATTCAGTTATACAGGTGGAAAAAACATTCTTCTTTTGTACTGACTGACAGCCAGAAAATACAGAATCTGGAATTTCCTAAGAAAGGTTTTTTCAGATATAAAATACTCATTTGTGGAAGGCAACATTTTTCACAAAAATGTGCATCAGTTTTACCAAGGATGGAATTTCTGCCCAAAAAGAAAGATTAACTTCAGAAAAAAGCAATAGCTCCCCACTAGCCATAAATCATAACCTACAAATGGAATTCACTCTCTGCTAAAATAAGAAGAGGCATTTAAATTTCAGTCTCCCAAAATCCAGCTGGGTATCCTTGCTGTATGGCTTTTTTTTTATTTTGGGGTTGGATGAAGCTGGTTGTTAGCTCCATTCTGATGTAGAATTGAGCACTTTCTAAAACCCTGAAATTTTTATAACACACATAAAGATTTTCCATTAAGCTCTTCCAGGACCTCACCAATTGTGAGATTGTAAAAGAGAGTTGCTTATTCTGAGAATACCCGTATTACTGCTGTGTTAGGTTTTAAATGATATCTGCAGAATGATTTACACAGAACTTTCTATAACAGCCCCTTCTAAAATGACATTTCCCAGCACAGTACAGACAGAAATGACACACTGCATGTCAGAAATACCTCCAGCCAAGCCTTTTTCTATAACTGCAATAAAGAAATCAGGTTTGTCAAGGAGATAACTGCTCTTTTCTTTGGCATATTGAAAACTGTTAGCTCATTAGGTCACAGATGGACACTGTCATAATCTCACCTAAAAATCACTTTCATTTTACCATGGTACCTCTGACTGTGTATGTAAACCAAGAATCAATCTTTATGTTTGCTCTCCTTTAATGTGTAAACACAGTATATTTATATAACTGTAAAATCTATTTTTAACTAAAAGAGAACTGGAAAAACGAACTTGTCGTTTGTGTTCAAGAGTAAGTGACAGACCCTTTTCCGTATTTTGGGATCTTTAGTAGAGTATGGATTTTAAGACATGTCAAGTACCCTTATCTCATTGTTTCTTCATGATGAAGTCTGCATTTTCTGATAAGTTAGTAGACTGACATGCATATCAGAAACACATTTTTGTACTTTTACCTAAAACATGCTGTTGCAGATTTTATCTATCATAATTTGTTAGACCAATTCAAGATATTGGTCTCAATCTAAAAATTGACATAGTGTTCTCGATCCCTTAGAACAAGATGTTCTCTGCTGCATTCCGAAGTAAATGTGAAAGATCCAACAGATTAGCTAACAGCTTGAAAGATTTCATACAGTGACGGCAACACTTTATAAATTGAATTCACTGGTTTGTAATTTGGAGATTTTTCACTACTTAACTTCTTCACTTTCTTCCATAAAAAGAAAAACAACAAAAACCCCAAACTGTCTCTGTCTCCAATTTTTATGGAGAGAAACAATCTAGAAAGGCGATCTGCCATTTCATGAATGAACACAGAATAAATATACTCTTTTTTGTACCCATAATTAAAATTCTTATTAGTTCTCAGAGCAAGAAAGATGAGATATTGTAATGTTGAGTTTAGAATTTAAGTACAATGAATAAAACTAATTGAGGAGTCACTATCTTAAAACTTACATCGTCCTTGAAATGAATCTCTCTATATAAAAAGGAAAGAGATACCAACCAATAAAGCTAACTTTATTCTATTTTTTAAATGCATTCCTCAATTTTATAACACATTTTACATATACCTTACATTAAAAAGAAAGAAGAAAAACAAAAATGTTTTTTAAAATTAGAAAATCACTCCAAAATGGCATATATGTTCATCACAGGAAAGTTTAGCAATAATTAAACCATAGGTGATACATATTTAAATAAGAAAAGGTCCGTTTAAGAAATATTTTTTGAAACAAATTCTTAAAAATGAGGAATTAGTAACTACGGCACTCCTATTGTAAATCAGAATAATTCCGACAGCTCTGCACCTTGCCAAATGTCTAAAATGATAGATGGTATGAAGTAGAAAACAGCTACTATTCCTACTAAAGGAATATAAAAGCTCCTTATAAAAAGATAGGGCAGTGCTCATTGTTATTCAAGCACGTTAGTTGCCATATCCTGCCTTCCGTTGACTGCAGTGGAAGCTTTAGCATTGACTTCAAACAGGTGCAAGTCCCATGAGACCAAAGGGAATAAAACGTGCAGTCACGGTATGAAAGCAACAGTGTATAAAGTGTGGCGAGACAGGATATGTAATTCCAATCTGGTACACAAGAATCTGACAACGCTATTTAAATGCAGTGCCAAGTAAGGATGCAACTGAGAAAACAGACATTTCTAAACAGAAATTTGGCAGGCCTCCATTCAATGCTACAAGAAAAGCGCAGGAAAGACGTTACAGAAATGAGAGTGCTAAACTATAGTGGGGGGAGAGAACAAGGGAGACCCAGAAGCAGCAATAAGCATCATCCTGTTCTGTAGCAATACAATATCACTTGTTCAGGACACAGCTGTTGGCATGCCTTGGTAGATACTGCAGACCGGTCTGCTCTGAGAATTGTTGGGACTTAGACCCAAGTATATTACCCATTTTTATTTATTCTCCTCTGTATTATCATGAGCATTCGAAAATGTTTGGGGACTTTATTTTTAACTTACATAATCTTCAAAGAGAAGTCTTAGGCTATATTCTTACATCAGTTGAGTTATGCATGATGTTCTCAATTAATTCTATAAAGAAAGTAGCTGAGATGTCATTATATTAATTAGAAGCTGGTCAAAAATAGAGTACTTATCCCAAAGGAAACTATGTGACTTCAAAATTTCTTTCCAGACTGAATCAGAAGAGAAAGCTATGCAACATAAAAACTATCTAAAATTGGTGTAAGAAACACCAAGCAGTTTCAATATTAAACTCATCTCAATGAGTATTACAGCAGGATGACCAAACCTTGACATTTAATTTTAAAACTGGATTTTGATGTTAAAATGAAGACTGAAGGTAACAATTATGAAGGGAATAAGGCAAGACTAGAAATTAGTGTAAGAGATAAGGCAGAGAAGAGATTAAGCAGCTCTTCTATAGTTAATGTTTTATGATGAAAAGGTAAACATATACCTGTGCAAGCATGGGAAATCCGAGGTTCCTGCATCCATTACAAGGTGTCAATGCCTCCCATAAACCTGAAGGACCACAAGTATTTTCACCTGCATCGTCTTCTTCCTCTTCTCTTGGTGATAAACATGTTGAAGGCGGCCTCTGCATAAAGAAACAGTACTTTCAAATTAAACACAGTGATATATTGTAAAGAAACATTTTACTTAATGAAAAGAATTTAAAAGATTCCCATTTATAAATTCCAAAAGATAAACTGCTGTTTTAATACAAAGTAACTACTCAACTGTCAGTCTGCTGTATGAAAATCACACTTTCTAAGGAAGGTGCATATTGACCTACGTGCAATTATACTTTAAATATGAGTGAACATAGTATCATACATTAAAAATAGGTATTTATTTTCTTCATTATGAAGTAATTGGCAATTTCTACTTCATTTTACTTTGAAATTTGCTTTAACATCATTAAGTTCAGGATATCCCACAGAGAATAAAAACTAACATTTATACAAAAAAAAAAATACCATCCCCAAGAAGGAAATAATATAAGCTAAGAGCATCTTGCTTCAATAGTCATCTGTTGTATTCAGAAAAGAAAAGTACGGCTGTATTACATTTGCCTGGATCAGTCCAAAGTTTATGCAGAAAAAAGATAAATTCAATCAAAATCTGAGGTTTCAATTTTTAATTTATATTTACCAATAATAAATGTGTTAGCTTATTTTGTAGGCAAAAATTTTACTTAAATATGACCTGTCTTATTTTGTTTCATCAGCTAGAAAGGATGAAAAGTACGTGCAAAAATCATTCAGTCGTGAGCGTCAAGGCTTCCATATTGGTCCCAGTGATAAGGGAATAATGCTGATTTTTGCCAGAAATAGGAAGAATGGACAGTTCCCATTTATTTGTGTTATTTTGCTACACAGGATAGTCCACCCAACTGAATAAATTGCAATGGCAACTTTTATTGATTTCAGGAGAAGGAGGAAAGTTAAGCCAGTAATGAATGATTTTTAAAATCTCATGTTAAAAAAAATTATGACAACAAAAAAAAATGTACATTTTACTCACATCTTAATTCTTTGTCCATATTTAAACTGGAATACGTAATAGCTTGAGATTTGTTTGGGCAGCCTACCTGATACTCAGATACTAAATGCTGTCTTTAGGAATGCTTCTTTATCTTAAACAATCTTTCAGAAGTGGCTGGATTTTTGCCTGACCAACATAATGCTGTTTGAGACAACGGCTGACCACATCTATTAATCTGGTGGTAACATTAGCTCTAAACCACTGCTATGAGGCCCATATAAAAATAAAAAAAGAAACCACCACTTAACTGCAGATTATTTTAGCCAATAGAATAAAGAAACGTGTGGAGTCTGCTGCAAGAAAGGGAATGCAGAGGTGAAGGAAAAGTAGGGGGGGAAGAAGGGGAGAAACAGCAGCAGTTCTGAAGATGAACACAAGCTGATGGAAACTGTAAGAAAAGCAAAGGCACCGCACAGGCAAGTACTAACTCAAATTGTGTAACATCTGAGGATCATTTAACCTTTGACTCTTGTGCTAACTTCTTATACACAAATGTGGTTGGTATACCATTAATTTAAGCAGAAAAAATATTTCTAAATTCTATTTCAGCTCACTCACCAAAGATGAGAAACGTGATATATCCATCGCCACTAGTCTGATTCCCCTCAGTTAGAAAATGGTTGTTCCCTTGTTGCAGACTTCATGAATCTAGCTGTATCGTCTGAAGTTAGGTGGATTTATTTACTTTTTATTTTAAAAGCCAATTTCTAAAACATTCTTAGCATGGTATTTCATGAGGTTATTTTGACAGTCAAGTGGTACCACAGAATGTGTTGCCATAGCAACCAATATTCTTACACAGATTATTAAAAGGATTGGGTTAACTCTGCAGAGTGTGGGTCGTGAAGGACTATTATTGCTATGCATTTGCATAGACAAAGGAAGCAGACTACAGGTCTTTCCCTTCTATTTATGATGCCATGTTCCATTGTGGTTGCCCTACGTTTGTATTTTAAACCTCAGAATTGTTGTACCAGAGAATAAAGTGCTTCTTGCCCCCTGGAGCAAAAAGCAAAGAACTGCAGCAGTGCTAGGTACAGGAAAGCAGGTAACACACATTAACTGTGACCTTACAAGGCAACGTAAGTGAATGAAGGCAAAAGCCACAAAAAAAAGTATAGTAAATGCACCTTCTAAAGGTAAAAAATACACACACATAATATCAGAGAGAATTTTTTAACACAACTAAAGGAAGATGAATAATGAAATTCAATACATTTGAATTATTCAAGGGAGAACATGCGGGTATTTAGCCATTACAGGAACAAAGTAGAAAAAAATAATAGCAAAAATATTATTGAACAATAGAAAAAATACACAAGCAGAATGAAAGAGAGTTGTATTGTTTCCATTAGATTTATTTTATATAAATAGCCTAAGACAGAGTGGAGATCACACAAATTTAAATTAATGTTGTCCATGTGAAGTGAGGAATATTATATAGGCAGATCTCCTGATCATTCAAAAAAGGACCAGTCGATGTTAGAGTTCGTTAGACACACTATTGGAATAAACTGACTAGTACTCTTACGCACCTAGACAATCCAGGTATGAATTACATGATACAGGCTAATTTACAGACTACTGCAGAGTAGGGTTGGCTCTTTTTATACTTAATGACTGATTTCTGTCGTCTTGCCCAGATTTCTGCTACTGATAAAGCACTAAAAAGGAAGCATCGGGAGAAATGCATGTGCAGGGTCAAGAAACAGTTACTGCTATCACCTTTCTCACCCATCCCTGCTGCCAGAAGCCCAGTTCTTCCCCAGACAACAGGTGCAAAGGGATAAGTGGGAGTTGCTGCAGTGAGAGCACTGCATTTGCAAAGAGGAGCGAAGGAGTTAATAGTTGCATGAGAGAAAGGGGAGTCAGAAGACCCCCAAACAGGGTAGACTGGGTTTGCATACCCTGGGGAGAGGGATGCACCTGGAGGAGACAGGTGAGATACAGAAAGATCTACAGTCAATCCACAGACCTCAGACTGTCACACAAGCCCATAAAACTCCCAACCCAGACCACCCAGTTTTTTGCTATTCTCTCCCAGCCTTCATTCCTTTCCCAGAACTCCCTCATTGTTCTGTTCTGTTATATAATTTAATTTTGCCTCCTCAGAGATCCTTTGGACATGAAAATCTAATTCTGTGTGTGCTGCTGGGAAGCCTTGAAATAGCCCTGTGGGGAGAGTTTTAGTGAAACCAAAGTTATTTATACCCACTTCTCAGAAAAAAAGAAGTAAATAAAGAGAGAGGAAGAGATTTCTGTCCTAAAGAAAAATAAACACAATTGAGAACCTTTTATTCATGCCTGGTTTGACTCCAAAAAGAAGAAGTAAGTGTAGTTAGAAAATGCCACCTAGATCATAGTTGCTCCATTAATTGAATTTGACATTAAGAAATGGTGAAGTCAACATAAACTGTAATATTAAGCTTCAAAAAGGCCAAGTCTGCCTAAGCTAGAAGAGACATGAGTATAGGCATCATGTATCCTCAATCAAAACAGACAGAAAACCTTAAAAGATATTCAATATAATATATAAAAAGGAAAAATTGGTAGGGAAACCACAAGACATTGATACAGAATAAAAGATTTAGTAAAAGTTCTGGTTTTTACTGGAACACTGAATTAAGTATTAAAAGTTACTTATAGCAGTAAGAGACTAACAATATAATTTCTCTATACATAAAAAAGAAAGAATAATAATATAGCAGTAAGGGAGTAGTAAGATCTAGCATAAGGACATTGGACCATTACGATTAGTGGCAAGTTTTCTTCGGACTCTACTGGGCCTGACACATCACCTCTGATTTTCATATCTGATGAACATTTAGATCATGCCTTTGAAAATTCAGGTATGGAAGTCTTCCTCTTCATGTCTCCACCTACACAAAAGGCAAAATTTGCCCAGTAGGATATGTTAGACTGAAGGATAGTTTATTCTATAAACAGGCTATTTGTTCTCCCAGTATATGTACGTACATCAGATTGGCTATCACAATAACTTGACATCTCTCTTCTGAGCTAAGAGAACAAGCCAATATTTAGCAACAGACAGAATGATGAGTACAGACAAAAAAAGCAGAGAAAGTCTGTTCTACTCTTAAAAGTCAACAGGAAAAGAAGAAGAGAGCACCTTTAATCTTCACTATTACTTAAAGCTACCAAGTTCACAGCTCAAGAAGCTTTACAGCATGTATAAAATACACATAAAGTTTTGGCCTTCCTTTTCACAGATGTCAGCGATTTCCTGAAAATACCTCAGGAAATGTATGACTACCTCATTATCTAGACAAGTTTTCTCTATGAATACAGTAAGTCATACAAAATCTCTTATTTCCTTTTACTACCTCTTTTTCTCAGTTTTTAATGAAAACTGATCTACTTTTTGCCTTAACATTTGTAAGCAGCCATTGCTAGGTAAAATGTGATTTAATTCCCTCATTTCAGGATACAGAGGAGACTCTCCTGTAGTAGTCCAGTGAAATCTAAAACCAAACATAAAAATCTTTCTTTTATTTCTTGTATCTCTGTTTTTGCATAATTATCATGCGTTTGTAGAAGTATTGCAAATACCTTTTCAGGCAGTATCCACTAGAGCAAGATAGCAAAACTGTAAAAGATATAAATAGGACCTTTACCGTTTGCTATTGCATCATAGTTCTAGACACTAATTTTAACTATTCATTTACCTTGCAGCATATCACATATTAAGAAAATAAGCTTTTTGCAATGGAGCAGCAAAGATGAAATCCAGACGGCAATCTCCTTCTGCTTATGGAGGGTAGAAAGCGGCCAGGCATTTGAGAAGCTAAATGCTACCACTCAGTCTGGAACAACGAAGTCAGTAGGAGGTTTCTTCTGAAGAAACAGTTTGTTAGACATAGGACCACGCAAATATTTCATATGATCCTAACCGCTGGATTACAGAGGCATGCCTCTACCTCTCCTTTGCCTGGTCCAAAGGACATGTAATTATGTCACAAAATACAAGTGAAAAAAATACAATTCCGTAGACTAATACTCCAATTTTACATTATACTAAGAACTAATAAAGAGGGAAACTGTTCCTGAATATCCTCTACAAATTAGACTGAGCAGGTTGTTCTCTGCCGCTGCTGTTCCCAGCAGCTGTGGCAGCGAAGCCAGGGACAGCAGAGCTGGGACAGTGTTCCTGTGCTCTCAGTGCTCCCCCTGCTGCTGCCCAGGCTGCTCCCAGGGGAAAATGCCTGATGGATGCAGAAGAGAAAAAAGCAGCATTTGGGCATGAAAAGTAACACCATCAGTTACTATTTTTCCACAGCAGGATCCCTACATTAACCAAATGCACCCTTCTGGGATTCAGTAAGGATCCTGACAAGGAGGAGCCTCATTTACAAGACACATGCTATGTCTTACAGATGAACGACAGTGAAACATTTTGGTGGCCTGGGCACACCTTTCCCACATCCCCCAAGGAGGCCTTTTCATTTCCCATCCTCATTTTCTTGTCCTCCACCTTACAGTGCACGCCTGCAGCCATTCTTTCACAAATATGTTCCTAGTTTGCATTTCTTTCATCATTTCATTTGCTATGAGTCTGGTTAGAGTTTGATTGCACCTCCTGTATTCAGCAAGGGAATATCAGGAGAACAAGGATGATCTTGTACCTAAAGCAGCTGAATCTTGGAGAAGGGTACTCTGTACCTGCCTCTGCCATAATCCCTATGGGATGCTGGACATGTCATTTAAACTTCTCCAAGATGGTCATTAAGTTTGTGTTCCTTATTTCCCAGCTATATTGAAATTGTGAAGGCAAGTTTGCAGAAGTGCTGGGTTACATCAGGAACCAGCATGAGATATTCTGTGACCATTTTCAATGGTATGTGAGACTAAGTGCTCTGAAAATCCAAACTCTAGCAGTCCCAGAGAGGGAGAATCTTGACCTCTACACCACTGCACACCAGCCACACTATTTTCTGACTGGCGCTCCATAAAAAAAAAAAAACCAACAACTTTGTCTGAAGCAGTCAAATGCTTTGAACTCAAGCACAGTAATGTCTGAACCTGGGAAGAAATTACTGTAACTTGAAGTCACCAGAAGGTCAGCAGAGTCATGATAATTGACTATATGTTACAACAGTAAAATGTATTAACTTTAGGTAAACATGATTAATTCACATACGTGATGAAAAATACATGAATGTGTAGTTGCTGCCCCTCAGTGGGCAAGTGCTATTGACACCTATCATGATGAGCACCCCAGAAATTAACCATTCTGTCTTCAGAGCAGGATCTGACAGTATGCAGTAAATATACTCTGGAACTAGATGGTAAATACAATGTACACTGAATAAGGCCAAATTTGTAAGTAAAAATGAGTTTATAAAATGAATGAGTACATCTGAATATGTATTCAAAGCAGGGCCATACATTTCAATTTTTTAATTAATCCTTGCATGTAACATAATGACAATTAAGACAATTCTGAATCTTTGCACTACTCTTATAAAAGGATGCATACATACGTATGACATGACAAAAGTTTTAGCATTTTAAACCTGACAAGCTATTAATTAATCAGGAAATACTAGGCATAAAACTAAAAAAGATACCTTTTCTTCCATCAATAAAGGAATCAGTATTTTTCAAGACTTAAGATAGCTTTTCATTTGCTAAAAAACAACCACAAAAGAAAAAATGGCCCACCAACAGTGTCACGTATTAATAAAAAGGTTGATCTTGGTTAACTTATTTTTCACTAAACATAAAAGCTTTTGAACTAAGTGTGGTAATCTTCATATGAAGAATATTTCATCTATATATAAAAGCAACCACTAGGATGCTCATATTTAGTGATCTGATTTTTTGTGTGTGTATCTTAAGTCCAAAGCAAAAGACATTTCAACGTGTTTCAGTAAGAATCTTCACTCCTTTCTGACTCCTGTTCAATTTTATCATGTGGGTGAAGATTTTCAAATGACAGAAAATTCAAGAATTAAATAAATTGAAAAATCGTGGAGAATGGAACACTAACTGCTTTTAGTGATTATAATTTAACCATATTAAGAAGGTATTTTTTAAGAATGATGTAGTACATGAAGCCTAAAGAATTTTCATTTTTAAGTATCTTGGGAAGCATATACTGCATTTGTTTTTCAGTGTGAAATTAACAGGATGAAGTATTAGCTGCTTGAAGCTGCAATATGCACCGATTCAAAAAAGTGCTTAGAACATCATTCTTTTAAACTAGTTTGCACTGTTTGAAAGCTAAGCATTTAATCTGAGCTATTTGTTTAATCTATGGATTAAACTAGTTGTCTTCTGCGCATGGAAATACACACACTTCCACAACTTACTTACTCTATCCTAATATCTGTGTTTGGGACAGGATTGAATTGCCTTCCAAATTAATTTCTCACTCTTAACATTAGGTAAAATAAAGTGAACCTGTTTTTTAAGCATTTGTCTAACTTCGAGTGTGTACCTAATACTCGTAAATTGGACTATTTGCACACTTAGTATCAATTTCAAATACTTAACATCAAAACACTTCAAGTGCTTTGTTTGACCAAGGAAAAAGAACTTAGCACATTGAAGCACAAAGCTCCAAGACAGAATTCAACTCAGCAAGCCATACACACTGGAAGAACACTCTATGCTACAGAAATGTATTTCTAGGGATGCCTTTCCATCCCACAGGCGTACTAGATTTGACCGAAGTTGGTATGTTGGAAGGGTATACACAAATGTAGGCTGTGCAAAAATGCAGGAATTTGGTAACTTTTTTTTGGAAAAGTTTTTTTGAAGTTTAAGCACATGAATAGTTTCAATTAACTTAATGGGATTTCTCATGTTAATGACAGGCTTATGTATCTCCTTGAATCAATATGCACATGACTCATTCCAAAATGTGACTCACTGTGAAAAACTCATGTACCAGTTGAAAAAGGAGACTGATAATGAAGGGTATAGAAGCCTGCAGAAAAGCAAGATCAAGTGTTAATATTTTTAGAAATATTAAATAGAATTAAAAGCTTAAGCATATTTACCTTTGCATAAGTGGGGGGG